>NW_017671616.1:263117-270933 GCF_001879085.1 Nicotiana attenuata
GTTTCAATTGATTAGTGTTTCAATTGATTATTTAACATTGTATTTTATAGAAATCTAGGGTTTAGGTTGTATTTAACATATATTAACATTTTATAGAAATCTAAGTTTATAGAATGTTAACATTGTATTTAACATTATTAACATTTTATAGAAATCTAGGGTTTAGGTATGGGTTGAATTTTTAGGATATAATCATAACTTTTAGTTTATGTTTAAACTCGTAGGATATAAATTGAACTTTTAGTTTATGTTTAAACTCGTATGATATGAATTGAACTTTTAGTTTTTAGGTTTTGTTCTTGTGAATGAACTTGTAGGGTATGAATTGAACCTTTAGGATATGACTTGAACTTTTATGGATATGAATTGAACCTTTAGGATATGAATTGAAATTTTGGTTTATGTTTTGGAATTTTAGATTATAAATTGAATCTTTAGGATATGATTTGAACTTTTTAGGATATAAATTAAAATTTTAGGATATGACTGAACTTTTTAGGATATGACGTTGAACCCTTTAGGATATGACTTGAAATTTTAGGATATGACTTGAACCTTTAGATATGACTTGAAATTGATATGACTAACCTTTAGAATATGACTAAACCTTTAGGATATGAATTGAATTTTAGTTTATGAATTGGAATTTTAAAGATATGACTTTGAAATTTAGTGATATGAATTGAACCCTTAGGATATGACGTGAATCTTTAGGATATGAATTTGGAATTTTAGTTTATGAATTTATTTGAAACCTTTAGGATATGAATTGGGATTTAGTTTATGAATTGGAATTTTAGGATATGACTTGAAATTTTAGGATATGACTTGAACCTTTAGGATATGACTAGAACCTTTAGGATATGAATTGGTAGTTTTAGTTTATGAATTCGAATTTAGATTATAAATTGAAATTTTAGGATATGACTTGAAATTTTAGGTATGAAGTGAAATTTTAGATTATAAATTGAAATTTTAGGTTGCGGGGAGGAACCGTCGGTTTCGGATATGAATTGAACCTTTAGGATATGAATTCAACCTTTAGGATATGAATTGGACTTTTAGTTTATGAATTGAAATTTTTTGGATATGAGTTGAACCTTTAGGATATGAATTAAAATTTTGGTTTATGTATTGGAATTTTAGATCGCGGGAGGATTTTGTAGAAGGGGTTGATGACTTTATTATACATGCAATGGAACTTCCACCAAGAATAACTAAGACACAGTACCTGGCAGAGTGTGCCTTTAATTGTTCTTCTCATTAGCGACAACGATGATGAGAAGGCAAGAACATGTGTTTCAAATAGTTATGGTGTAGGTAGGAGTTTAACATTTCCTAAGTAGATAAAAGAAGAGGTAATAGAGGAATTCTATACTTTATTTTCCAAGAGGAAAAGGAGTTTAATTGGGAGTGACAAGGTTGATGGTGATGGAATGTTTTCCGTTGGTCATTACAGTTCCCATAAAATGGGGATCATAAGACTCTATGATGACAAAGATTATAGGAAGTTTTGTTCTTAACTTTCTTCCAAGTCTGATCCGTACAAGCTTAATGGGATATTGGTGATATTTCTTCGGATTCAGACAATGATTTGACTGACAAAAATACGGAAATGCTAATTAAAAGAATTAAAGGTAAAATGTTTTTCAGCATCCTTCTCTACCAAGAAAAACGTTTTAGCTTTAATTCTTTTGATTAGCATTTCCATACTTTTGTCAGTCAAATCATTGTCTGAATCCGAAGAAATATCACCAACATCCCATTAAGCTTGTACGGATCAGACTTGGAAGAAAGTTGAGAACAAAACTTCCTATAATCTTTGTCATCATAGAGTCTTATGATCCCCGTTTTATGGGAACTGCCACGACCAACAGTAAACATTCCATCACCATCAACCTTGTCACTATCAATTAAACTTCTTTTCTTCTTGGAAAATGAAGTAGAGAATTCCTCTATAATCTTTCTTTTATCTACTTAGGAAATGTTAAAATTCCTGCCTACACCATCACTATTTGAAACACATGCCATTGCCTTCTCATCATCATTGTCGCTAACTAGAACAACAATTGATCAAAATACACACCCTGTCAGCTACTGTATCCAAGTTATTCTCTTTATCCAAGTTTATCCCAAGGATAATCACCAAAGTCACCAGACAGCTTTATGATGCCAATGAAGCAAGATCATGAGATATTCAATGAAACTCGTATTGTAAAGAAGAAGAAAGAGACTGATTTAGAAAGGTGGGTCGAGGGTCGATCCTCGACTATACATGTAAGTTTTTTACTTTTCATTAAGTATTTTTATTTACTTTTATATAAATTTTGAAATACTAATTTAATATAATTTTTCTTATAGGTTCGCTTCACAGCTGATGTGGAGGAATTCATACGCAGTCAGCCACCTAATGAGTCGGGCGAGGCAATCCAACTTTCGGACGAGGATGCTGAAAGAACACTCCTTGAGTACTTTATATACTTTGAACTAGACAATAGAACCAGTTTTCGAATGAGCTTGTAATAAGCGTTAACTTAGTTTTGTTAGCTTAATGTGTTAGTTCTATTGAACTTTATACTTCGTTGGTTTTAATGTTGTTGTTGTTGTTGTTGTTGTGTTGTTGTTGTTGGTATTGTTGTTGTTGTTGCTTGTAATAGGGATTTGGTATGCTGGCAGGTGGTGTAGCTGCCAAAACAGGTAGTTTCTACCAAAATAATACCCAGAAAAGCGACCAACTTTGATCTCTTTTTGGTCGCTTTTCATTTAAAAAAAATAATTTTCTGGGCAATAGCGACCAAAGTTGGTCTCTTTTTATCCAGATTTCTAAAAAAGCGACCAACCTTGGTCGCTATTCCATTAAAAAAAATAATTTTTGGAAAAATAGCGACCAACTTTGGTCGCTTATATTTAAACAAAAATTAAATTCTTGAAATTAGCGACCAACTTTGGTCGCTTATTTTTTAAAAAAATTAAAAAAATTAATAAAATAGCGACCAACCTTGGTCTCCATTTTTCAGATTTTAAAATATAATATTTGGATTAGAGACCAAAGTTGGTCGCTGTTTTATGAATAATAATAAATAAATAATATATTTTACATTTAGAGACCAACTTTAGTCGCCAAATTTATATTATTAAAATAGTAAAGCGACCAAAGATGGTCGCTATAGTCAATACCCGGAATATTTGGTCATTTTACCTTAGAGACCAAAGTTGGTCGCTAATTAGCGACCAACTTTGGTCCCTAAAGTGAAGCGACCAGCAATATAGCGACCAGGCATGTTTGGTCGCTTTTAGGCCTATAAGCGACCAACTTTGGTCGCTTTTTGTGGTCGCTTTTTACCGAATTTCTAGTAGTGTGACAAATGCAACAGCTGGGATCTTCTTTGGAAATTCATTTAGTTCCCACGGGTACAAATTAGAAAGATCATATTAAATTGCGGGAATAGAATCAACATCATAAGGAAGTACAATCAATAGAAGATGTGAACATAATAATACAAGATATGGAAGTATATATGTGCTAAATATATTCAAACACCCTCCCGAGTTTGAGCGGGAAGAACGGACATTCAGATTGTAAACTAAATATGTCAAACGGGTTGAAGGAGACTTGGTAAATATATGATAATTTTCTCACGAACAAAGTGATAATCGATTGAAACATACTTTGTTCAAGAATACAATACAATACTAGATTGTGAGCAAGGTAATGCACCAAACTTGTCACAATAAGCTATTGTTAGAAGACAAAAAAAAAAAAAAAAAAAAAAAAAAAAAAAAAAAGCTATTGTTACAATAGACTACCCAAAAATACCTGGGCCACAAACGGGTGACGCAAACCCAACATAAGGCCCGATTAGTTAAGATCCAAGAGTTCAGTTTTTGTTTGTAACATTATTGTACAGATAGCCACATTTTTTCAGTTTGACTAGCCATTTTTTATGAGAAATTTACCCGGAATACAAACATTTAAAGAGTTATTTATAAAAAATACAACTACTTTTAAGAAATTACATTGTATACAACTTATTACATTTTTTTTAACTTTCTAATTATATTATATACCACTTTAATATCCCTTAAATATCTCATTTTTAAACGTAAAAATAGGAACTATCATTAAATTGCATAATTTTCTCCTAAAGCTACTCCCACTTAAAAGTTAGGGATTACTTTTACTTGTTAAAATATCATGGTATAGCCAGTTTTCACACTATTCAATGAAAAATAGCCAGCGTTTATCAAGTCAATGAAAAATAGCCACTATTTTGCTGCAACAGGGACCGGTCCAGTATAATATACGGGAGTTCTGGTGCATTTGTTTACGAACTCCAGCATATTATGCTGGACCGGTATACTTTGCTAACTCCTGTAAAATTTGCGGGAGACTGGAGCACCAGTGCTCCAAACTCCAGTATATTATACTGGACAATTATACTTGCTGGAACTCCCGTAAAATTTGCGGGAGTTCCAGCATAATTATCCTGGAACTCCCGTAAAATTTACGGGAGTTCAAGCATACTTATGCTGGAACTCCCGTAAAATTTGCGGGCGTATTTTTCCGGATTTTGAACAGTGTTTTCGCTCAGATTTTAAGTGGCTAAATTTCGATAACTTTTGAAACTTGGCTATTTTTCAACGACCAGTGGTAAATCTGGCTATTTTTGAATTTCTCCCCTTTTACTTGGTGTGATTTTTTTTCGGGAAAATTTCACATAAGAATAACTGGGCTCCCTACTTTTCAATTTTATAGCCCATATTTCAATTTACAACCAACTAGCCCAAAAATAATAGGCTAATACTCAACATTCAACTCCAATAGGTTCTCAAAATTACTATTTAATTTTTAATAAAAGATTGCTCAAGCTTTTAAGTTTACTTTCGAATCAGTAACTGTGACTCAAATATTAGTTCAACAAACCAAATTCACTTGGGTAGTGAAAATTAGATTTTTAACAAGCTTAAATATGTGGGTTTAAATTTCAAATTAGATTTCGTCAGAATTATGGAGTGGGTTTTATTTAAACTTGTTAGAAATAGTATAAGGAGGTTGTATATACAATTTGAAGTCATTTAGTGGAGATTTGGACTAGTTTTGAACAAGAATTGCAACTGAAAATCGTGGAAGAAGTCCGTCTACAGACATTTGTATAAAGGTGTATAAAAGTGTATAATAGTGTATAAGATGTGTTTATACACTCATATACACTATTATACAAAATTATACAAACAACTGACTTCGTCTTCTTCCTTGCATCTTTTCTGAAATTTAACTCAAATCTACTCCAAATCACTTCAAATTTAAATCTTGAACTCCTTTTGATATTTGCAATCAATTGGAACAACACCCAATCGAAACAACTAACAAACTCAAAAAATCATATTTTCGAAAACAAAGCTTTGAATTGCCTTCAATGGTGGACTTCTACATTTCAATTTTCTTACAATGCAACCAGGTGACACAGAGGGAGAAGCAGAAAATACTCAGCCCCTTGAAGCATATGTAGAAGATGTGAGAAGAAGAGAGAGTGAAAGCAATGATTGTGAGAATACATATTCAACTCCATGGCTTTTAAAAGCAATGATTATAAGAACACTGATTTTGAATTTGCCAGTGCTTTCAAAATATGTACAACATGGGCTAGGTAGGGTAAAACTTAAAAATATGGGCTATTTTTTGTTATGGTGTGAAGTCATGTGTATTTTCTTGTAATTCTTTCTCTTTTTTTTTCCGTCGTAGGAGCAAATCTAACTAGTATTATCACTCACTCATTATTAATATTTCAAACCTATATAATAATAAAAGGATAGTAGTATGCATTGTGGTTAAGCCAAGTGGCAAGCTAAAATAAAGCCACTTAGCAATTTTAGGACAACATTAATAATTAAAAATTATATGTAGAAACATAATTTATGGAAGTAGTTTAATGAATCTTATACATAATCTAGATAGATCTTAGACAAATCTAATTTATATATTTTAAATTTATATGTATATTTGTATCTATATCTATATCTATATATTGATCCAATCATAGATTTTCTTCTATATTAGCTAGAAATATGGAGGTGAACAATTAATCAAAAACTATAATAAAAATAAATAAAAATATATAAAGACAAAAATTGAGATAACACGTGACTGTTTATACTTTGGAGTAAGTTAAAATATAAAATAAAACTAAATTTTACTTAAGATATTAAAGATTTATTGAGTTGAAAAACTAAATAAATTCAAGCAACAAGATATTACATAAAGTATACAAATTATTTATAAGGTAAGAGAAAAATTAAATAATCAGTAAAAGATATTTTAATAATAAGAAAAATTCATATTAATATTGATAAATCGTGCAAACGAATATTTTATACGTAAATATTACTATAATATTTAAATATGATGTGTTTAAAAAATTAAGAAAATATTTTCCTATGATTAATATTTAAATTGAGTTCTTAGTTTAAGTTTGAAAGCATAACATAATTTTTTGAAACTATGGTCCAATTAAGAAAATAGAATGCTAAAAATTATTGAATTTGAGATGAAAAAGTTTTTAAATTTTTATCTATATTACATTAGAATGAGTGTGGTAAAATAGATATTAAATTCAAATAGGCTAACAAAAATTCACATGACAATGTAATAATAATAGATATTGAATAATATAAAATCAAAAATAAATAATAAATACAGAAAAAAATAAAAATTCAGATTTTGTCACGTCCCTAGTTCACCAACCGTGAACATGTCGTGACGGCACCTGGCCCCCATGACCAGGTAAGCCTAACATTTGCGGAAATATAATAATTGCGGAAAAATAGAGAAAATCAAATCAAGTATCTAAAGGAAACTGTAATGAATGCCGCTTGGCAAGCACAACTCAATATCACAAGTCTAAAATAATTTCCAAAACCCGAAAACTCACGGGCAACACAGGGCAGAGAAGTGTATAGTAAAGGTTCCAAACTCCAGAATTTCTAACAACCGAAAGAAGGAAAACTAAGTACTAAAGATAGAGTAAGAGGGAGACTCGTCGGTCTGCGGACGCAGCAGATCTACCTCGAAGTCTCCGTAGTCCTCCTGCCTCGCTGATAGTGCGCCTGAGTAGAGGTACCTGAATGATCTGCACATGAAAAACATGCGCAGGAAGGGCATGAGTACACCACAGCAGTACTCAGTAAGTGCCAAGCCTAACCTCGGTTGGGTAGTGACGAGGAAGGTCAGGGCCATACTGAGATAAAATATAGTAATAACAATAATTAACGGTATGATAATCTGACAGAAATAATAAATACAGCAGTGAAATAAGGTATGTCAACGAGACAATAACAACCACAAAAGGACAGAGCAACACAGGGCAAATACAACTCAATACCAATGATAATAATGAGGGTATCCCAGGATACCGTCCTGTAGCCCTTTCCTCAACTGTCCAATGGATCTCCCGGGATGCCGTCCCGTAGTCCAATTCATATACCAAACTGAAGGATCTTCCGGGATACCGTCCCGTAGTCCAACCATCCAAATGCAGGGGGATCTATCGGGAATCTAACCCGCAGTCCCAAAGTAAAAGTGCAGGGGGATCTACCGGGAATCGAACCCGTAGTCCCAAAGTAAACAAACAAGGGGGGGGGGGGGGGGGTAAGCGTACCGGAATCCCGACATCCGTAGTCTCAATGTAAATGCGCAACCACAGCCAGAAACAAACCAAGGAATAAAGCACGAAAGACAGAGCAACAGATAGAATTAGCCTAGCATGCTTCACGTAGTACAGTCAAACAACTTAAGCAATTAGGCAGTTAAGTCAGCTAA
>NW_017671617.1:0-862 GCF_001879085.1 Nicotiana attenuata
AGCACTTGAAACTCCATTGTGAATTCCATAGGTCCTATTGTTAGCTCCAACACAATATCTCCCACTGTGTCTTTCCCTCCGCCGTCAAATCCCCGTACACAGATGCTGCTTTTATGAATTCTTTCCCTGTCAACTTGCAACTTTTCTAGAGTGGAAAGAGGGCAAATGTTGGCACTAGACCCATTATCAATTAACACCCGAGTCACCACGGAATCTTCACACCTCACTGTGAGGTACAAAGCTCTATTATGTTCAGTTCCTTCCAATGGTAACTCGTCATCAGAAAATGTCACCCTATTTACCTCAAAAATCTTATTCGCAATCTTCTCAAGATGATTCACAGTAATTTTATCTGGCACATGAGCTTCGTTTAGAATCTTCATCAAGGCCCGGCGGTGTTCATCCTAATGGATCAATAAGGACAATAATGAGATCTGTGCCGGGGTTTTCCTCAGTTGTTCCACAATCGAATAGTCCTGAGCCTTCATCTTTTTCAGGAACTCTTCAGCTTCTTCTTCAGTAACGGCTTTCTTTATCGGTGCCGAATTGTCTTTAGCTGCTTTAACCTTTCTCAATTCTTCAGGGGCAAAGCACCTCCCTGATCTAGTCAACCCATGAGTTTCACACACTTCTTCTTTAATTTCCTTTCCTTGGTACATCACAGTCACTCTGTCATAGTTCCACGGGACAGCTTTCTCACTAACCACGGGCAATTAGGTCACCGGTTTGATGATGACTGGCTCTGTTCGAATGCCTTTTACAACCAACACAGGCTCGACAGCTGCTCCTGGTATTGTTACCTTAGTAGGCCCTGGTTTAATTACCCTCACTGGTTCACTGACTGTCCGGCCACTGCGCCAAA
>NW_017671617.1:4781-7877 GCF_001879085.1 Nicotiana attenuata
CACCTTTTCAAACCTTGCTAGCATCTCCTTGTCAGGTTCTATCACCACAGAATTTGGCATTGCTGTTGCAAGGCGTTGTTTAGTACCAGGCCGGACGAAGGAGCGAGAGAGGCGGGGAATAGGTTTTGGAAGGGTCCACACTCTCTTTTTCATCTTTTTGGCTCTCCTTATGTCAGCTGAGGTGGGTTTGAATCCTAGCCCAAAAGTGTCTAGATTTTCGGGGAGAGACACCGGCTGTATGATCCCTTGCAGTGAAGCACCTAACCCTTTTCCGGGCAAGAATCCATTTCTTATCATCTCTGAGGCTACCATAACAGATGCGGCAGCTATCTTGGGCATAGGAACACACTCTCCTTCTGGGATTTTATCAACTGGCACTGTATCCATGACTTGGTACACCCAGGGACCTTTGTCATTTTCAACTTCCTCGAAGGATGTAATAGCATTACAAGAATTGTACTCTCCATGAACCACGATCTCCTGCCGATCCCATTCAAACTTGACCATTTGATGCAAAGTAGACGGTACTGCCTTATGAATCCAGGGCCGTCCCAATAAAAGATTGTAGGAAACACTGACATCGAGCACTTGAAACTCCATCGTGAATTCCACAGGTCCTATTGTTAGCTCCAGCACAATATCTCCCACTGTGTCCTTCCCTCCACCGTCAAATCCCCGTACACAGATGCTGTTTTTATGAATTCTTTCCCTGTCAACTTGCAGCTTTTCTAGAGCGGAAAGGGGGCAAATGTTGGCACTAGACCCGTTATCAATTAACACTCGAGTCACCACGGAATCTTCACACCTCACTGTGAGGTACAAAGCCCTATTATGTTCAGTTCCTTCTAACGGTAACTCGTCATCAGAAAATGTCACCCTATTTACCTCAAAAATCTTATTCGCAATCTTCTCAAGATGATTCACAGTAATTTTATCTGGCACATGAGCTTCATTTAGAATCTTCATCAAGGCCCGGCGGTGTTCGTCCGAATGGATCAATAAAGACAATAATGAGATTTGTGCCGGGGTTTTCCTCAGTTGTTCCACAATCGAATAGTCCTGAGCCTTCATCTTTTTCAGGAACTCTTCGGCTTCTTCTTCAGTAACGGCTTTCTTTATCGGTGCCGAATTGTCTTTAGCTGCTTTAACCTTTCTCAATTCTTCAGGGGCGAAGCACCTCCCTGATCTAGTCAACCCATGAGTTTCACACACTTCTTCTTTAATTTCCTTTCCTTGGTACATCACAGTCACTTTGTCATAATTCCACGGGACAGCTTTCTCACTAACCACGGGCAATTGGGTCACCGGTTTGATGATGACTGGCTCTGTTCGAATGCCTTTTACAACCAACACAGGCTCGACAGCTGCTCCTGGTATTGTCACCTTAACAGGCCCTGGTTTTATTACCCTCACTGGTTCACTGACTGTCTGGCCCACTGCGACCAAAGCTTTCTGATCAACCAATTCCTCTATTACTTTACTTTCGCTTGCTTTAATCATCATCACAGTCTGCGACGGCTTCTTGTATTCTCCCTTCTGCACTATCTCGATCATGTGAGCCTCATGATGAATTGGTAGTGGATTCTGAGTGATATTGGGAGTCTCCGGAGCCTGCACCTCAACTCTGCGTGTATCAATCAATTCGTGAATGGCAGTTTTCAGATGCCAACATTTCTCTGTATCATGTCCAGGCGCTCCTGAGCAGTACTCACAATTCACTGAATGGTCCAGGTTCCTTGGGGGAGGGTTTGGTAATTTAGGTTCGATCGGGTTCAGCATACCCAACTGCCTCAATCTGTGGTATAGGCTCGTATAAGATTCTCCCAAGGGAGTAAAAGTCTTCTTCTTCTGCGACCTATCAGTCTTATATGCAGGATTGGGTTGGAAACTGGTTTCAACGGCATTGCGGTTGGTTTTTTGGGGTGGGTAAGTGTTTTGGGGTGTGGGTGCGCGCCATTGGGCACGAGTAGGAGGTTGTGGGTATGTCTGGGCATGATGGACAGCGAAATGGGGGGTAGGAGGTGGATAGTAATGTTGTGGTGGGCCATATGAGGTATGCGGGTAAGTTTGAGGGTGAGGGCGAGGTTGGTGATAATATAGTGACGGACCCCTGGACCAAACCCTTGATTCCACTACTGCCACTTCCTCTTTCTTCTTCTTGCTCAATACTCCTCCGGTGCCGCTTTGAATGGCCTGCGTGGTTGCTTTGAGTGTTGAGTAGCTCATAATTTTGTTGGACTTGAGACCCTCTTCTACCATGCTTCCCATCTTTACAACTTCGTTGAAAGTTTTCCCCACAGCGGACACTAGATGGCCATAGTAAGTTGGCTCTAAAGCCTGAAGGAAATAATCCACCATCTCATTCTCTTTCATCGGGGGATCAACCCTTGCTGCTTGCTCTCTCCAGCGGAAGCCGTATTCTCTAAAGTTTTCTCCGGGCTTCTTCTCGATTTTGGTCAATGACAGACGGTCCGGGACAATTTCGAGATTGTACTGAAAATGACATGAAAAAGCTTGAGCTAAGTCATCCCAGGTGTACCACCGAGCATGATCTTGTCTTGTGTACCATTCCAACGCCGCTCCACTTAAGCTTTGACTAAAGTAGGCCATTAAAAGCTCATCCTTTCCTCCAGCCCCCCTCATCTTGCTGCAGAAACCCCTCAGGTGAGCCACCGGATCACCATGGCCGTCGTATAAGTCGAACTTGGGTAGTTTGAATCCCACTGGCAATTGGACGTCAGGAAACAAGCACAAGTCCTTGTAGGCCACACTTACTTGACCCCCGAGACCTTGCATGTTTCTGAAAGACTGCTCTAAACTTTTGACCTTTCGTATCATCTCCTCTTGTTCCGGGTTTTTGGGAGGTTTCTCTTCTTCGGCTGAGAGATTAAAATGGGGAGTATAAGAGTATGGTTCTGGGGGTTTGAAGGTGGGTTCGGGTGGGTAGTAGTGATTTTCCTGGGTTTGGAATAGAGGTTCACTCGAGGATCTGTGTAATGCGGTGGGTGGAGGAGCCACGAATACTGGGGCGATTGGTAGGTGGGGGACCTGGAATTGGCTTGGAGGGTGGTAGTGGTGGTGTCTGAGAAGTGGTTC
>NW_017671617.1:9482-60673 GCF_001879085.1 Nicotiana attenuata
GCCAATTGTTTTCTCTCCCCTTCGTCAGCCGCGGCTTGCAAGCTATTTTCAAATCGGAGGTCTTGGACCTGTTTTTCCAACGCTCTTATGCGGGCCCTGTACTCGTTTTCTTTAGCTAACCAAGCCCACTGTTCTTGTGATGAATCAACAAATTCCTGGATGTGAGGTCTTTTGGCCGGTCTTCCGAATGCAACATCCCGTCTATACCAAGCCTGATAATCAGGTGACACCTCTCCTTTGGCTCGATCTGGACACAAGTGTTTGCCGTCAAATATTGACATTCGCTCCAGACTTGGCGGACCATTGCTTCAGGAAACTGGCCATCAGGGCCAATCTCGACCACTTGCAAACTAAGATCATCATCCTTGGGTACTACCTGGCATCTTCCCAGTTGCCTCAACACTCGATACGGTGCGTAAGGTTGAATGCTTCTAAGCCCCATCAGAAGGAAATGTGGTCGGGCTGCCGGCATATATACGATTTCATCAACAGGTAACCATCCCAGTGTCCACTCTATTTGGCTAGCAGTGAGGGACCGAAAATATGTTGCCCAACCCGTGACTCCTTCTGGCAATTTGGCCCCTTTAATCCTTGTGTAAAACTCTTCTATGCACGTCTTTTCTGGAGACCCATAGCTCAAAAACTGAGGGCGATGATACAGATGCTCAATCATCCACATTTGCAACAATAGACTGCACCCCTCGAAGAAAGCTTTCCCCGGCCTTGCAAGCTGTAAGAGCACGGAAGATGTCTGCCAATATCATAGGTGCCAGTGTACTTTTGGCTTGAGTAATTAATGTGCTGACGACCCCAGCTATTTTTATGTCAATGTTCCCATCCTTCCTTGGAAATACCAGAAGCCCCAGGAAAGCTACCATAAAGGCGAAACGTTGATGCTCTTCCCACTTTTGGCGGTTTCCTTTGCTACATATCTTACTTTCTGGGTTGTTGAACCCCCCAATATGGTCGTATCGCTGATATATGAAGCTTAGAGTACAAAAGCCATTTGCCAGATCTGTGTTATGGACGGCTCTGACTATCTTCAAAGAGTCTAGAAATCTGTGCACGGCTACAACTCTGGGAGCAACCAAGTACTTGTGCCTCAACGGAACCTCATCCTTTCCAATGTAGCCAGCTATTTCCTCTAATGTCGGGGTAAGCTCAAAGTCCGAAAAATGGAACACATTATGTGTTGGGTCCCAACATGTAACCAGTGCTCTAATAATATCTCCCCGAGGCACAATATCGAGCAAACCGGTAAGCCCTTTCAAATGTTTCTTGACTGCATCTTGCCCTTCTCCGCCTAAATCGTTCCACCACAGACGTAACTCCAAAGGGATTTTATGAATGATTGAAAATAATTCATTTTGAATCGTGCTCATCCTGCACATTTATTAAGGTGATTTTAATCACTTATTTTGACCTAAAAGAGAAAAATGGCACAATCTCTGTTCAAATTTCCAATTTAAACAAACAGCCGGTATTGCGGATACGGCCTTTCAGCACTTCATAAGGAAGATTTTAAGGATGTGCCTGCTAACCGTTTAGAAAATGACTCAGGGTGGCTGTTCTTGCACAAACAGCCTTCCGGCGCCCTTTTGGGGACATTTGGCTTATTTTAGACAAGAATGGCATCACCCGACTTATTTTGTGACAAAATTAAAATTTTGGTATTTTTGGCTATTTTTGCAAAAGGGTGAGGTTGGACCCGATGAGGGTTGCCTACGTATCTCACATTCGGTGAGAATCAAACCTGCGTAGTTCGGCAAATAAAACTAACTATTTTTGAAAACAAGACTCTTTTTTTTTTTTTGTTGACGAATACACTATTTCTGAAAGCAAGATTCATTTTTATATTTTCTTTTTCAGGGGTAATAAACTAATGTGAAAATAAAACCTTTTTTGTTTTTCCATTGGCAAACTAAAAGAACTTTTCTTCTTTTTGTTATTTTAAAAAAAATTCGACAGCATTTCGGCACTACTTGGACATTGGTTTTTTCTAATATTGGAACTTAACTCTCTACACTGCTATTTTCTCTTTTGGTTTTTCCACTTTTTCCCAAATATTCAAAGCCGGTCAGCATGAGGTCCCAAACAGATAAATGCACAAATAGGATGCAGCAGGATGGTCCATTATTCCGGGTACACCTGTCCTAGACGGACCCAACCCCTGTGTTGAGTCCCCTAAGTCAAAATGTACGTGATGCAGATAAACGTCCTACTAGGGATCCTGGCATGAAGTCAAGTTCTTCTAGGTTCAAACCTGGGTATGTGTTCTAGACTGTGTACCCGAGCGGACAACTCGAGTCGAGGAGGGGGCTACGTACCGGGAACCAAAGGGCCATCCGGCTTAGTAACTTGTCCGGCCTCTTTCTTATTTCAGGGTATTGACACTAACAGAATAGGGAGTCTCAACCAGTAAGCACATCCCCGGAGGTGAGAAGAGAAGGGTTTCGGCACAGTTTATATACAATTCCAGATAATATCAAAGCGGTAAGAAGCAACATCTTGCACATTTAGCATGAAACATGTAGGAAAATCAGATAAAGCCAAATACAACAATATATCTAAGCTCGAATTCTGAACCCTGAACCAGAGATTCTGGGTTCTTATCCCCAGTAGAGTCGCCAGAGCTGTCACACCTCCTTTTTTCTTACGCCCGTAAAAGAGGGTATAATAAAGGAAGTTATTTCCAACTTGAAGTGACAATCGGAACGGGATTTATTATTAAATTTTCAGAGTCGCCACTTAGGAAATTAATGGTGTCCCAAGTCACCGGTTAAATCCCGACCCGAGGAGATTATGACTCTATTATCAGTTCGCGAACCAGAAATCCAGGTAAGGAATTCTGTTAACCCGGGAGAAGGTGTTAGGCATTCCTGGGTTCCGTGGTTCTAGCACGGTCGCTCAACTGTTGTATTTGATTTATCTGATTTCAAAACATGTTCTAGTTTATGCTTTTATTAGTAAACCGCTTTTATTTTTATGTTTAATAAGAATTGCAACGTCGTAAAAATGCGTTTCGAACCACGTCGCACCAGTGCACCCGTGATTGTTAACACATTTCGACTTCGTTGAGATTTGGATTTGGGTCACATAAATGTGCACCCATATTTAGGAAGGTAAATTTATTAAAATACGTGCCTAAAGCAACTACGCGTTTATTAACTATGTGGGGAGCCATGAAATTCGCTAAATGGCACATCCCGAGGTCTAAATATTTTGATATAAGCAATTAATGAGGGCCCCGCAATTTGTGTGTTTATTTGGCGAGGCTCGTCTCGTCTCTTGTTCATTTTAAAGGGTAAATCCTAAGGCAATCTATGATTTTCTATATTTAATCGTCTTTAACTATTTGTTACTGGACCTAATAGTATTTTATACTGTGTCGCAGCCTCTGGGCTCCAGGACGAGCCCAACAAAAGAAAAGGTTAAGATTATGTGCACACCATAAACTGACCAAGCAGGTCTAGGCTCAGGCCCAAACGTACACAAGCATCTAACCAAGCCTGGGCCGTTCATTGAGGCCCCGAGACTTATTCTTTTGGTAATAAGATATCGAGCCCAAACTGTTAAGCTAGGCCAAATTCCAATTCAGGTTCCAATATGCAGTCTTATTGTTATGAACTAAAAATCGAAACAGTCCAGAAATTTATTCAAGTTGTCCTATTGATGTCAACCTAATAATGCCCAGTTTTAAATACAGGAATTGAACATTGGATGCAATCTATACTACATATAGGATTAAACATTGGATGCAATCTCCCCAGAAATTAACCACACAATCAGAATTAAAATCCACTGCACAGTTCAGACATTCAGTCCAGTTATACTGTCCTCAGTTGATTACATACAGCAATAAAGTCCTAATCAATCACAAATAAAGCAAAGGCGTTCAATGATGGAGGCCTGATCAGCACTTCATTTCATTTCAAATGCCTGGGAAATACAAGATGTGTACCTGATATTCAAAATACAACAGGACGAGGAGGAGTTAGCAATAGCAGTGCAGAGAAATTGGCAACAGCAGTGCAAGCAGCAGTGATTCGAATTTCGAACAGCAGACAAATACAAACGATTTCAACCCCAGAAATAACTCAATGATCCAGAATTATTGCCAAACCAAACCAGATTCATACAGCAAACCTCATTCAGTGCCAAAATTGACCAGAAATGAGCTCAACCCTAACACAACCAGTGAACGACCAGCAATTAACTCAAACCAAACAAATCTCATGCACATCTGACTTGAACAGCTTGTAAATATCAGTGTCGAGCAGAATCAGATGAATTTAAGTTACTTCTCATCCTTAATGAGCTAGGAAGTTGGATTAGGGACTGAAATTTGAGAATGAGGTTAGGAGAGATTAATGGAATAGTAATTTTTCTTTTCTGTTATTTTCTGAAACTTGAGGATGATTAGAGGGTTTTGAGGAGGGGGGTCGAGATGGCTATCCAAAAAAAACTCTTTTTTCCTTTTTTTCCTCAAGGCAAGTGAATGCCTATTTATAGGTGAACTTAATCCAATTTCAGATTTTTCCCTTTACCCCCTTAGTCCCTATTCTAATTTCAGTGTTTACCCCATTATTTCTGACTTGTTACACAAGCAACTAACTTAAGTTTATTAGAACTTACACTATAGTCCCTCCTAGAAGGTTCTATGCCTATTACAATCACTATTCTATCCTTACCCCTCTTCAAAAATTACCAAATCTGATGAAAGTACCCTTTTCCTATGCCTAAACTACCCTTTGAACTTCCTGAAATTACTAGCCTACATTAACTAAACTAAACTTTCTAACTGACCCTGGTCCAAATAATTATTTCTGCAAATTAACCAGCCACCAATCCAATCGCCAATCCTAAATTCAAATAACTACTGATTTTTGGATTAACAACTACTAGTAACAAGTTCAAGCAAAACAGTGCTCAAATAGTATTGATCAAAACTGTTAAGCAAACAGATTCGACACACACAACTAATAGAACAACTTAAACATTCATGAGGCCTGGAGAAGATTTAAGCGACTCAAAACTTAAACTAAATCCTAAACATGATTAATCCTAATTCTCAAGAACTCAGTCACAACCAAATTGACAAACGACCCAATTCTTACTATTGATTAAAAGACAATGAAGATTAACAAATAAGAGACACTGGCTAACCTAGTTGAACACTGGTTCAACCGAAAAATGAGGAGAAATAAACTCATGCCCTAAGTTGATTGATCAAGAGGAAATATCAGTCAAGATAGAAAGACTAACGAAGAAGAACAAGAAAAACTTACTTAGTTTGAGCACTCGACTGACTATGGGGTGAACTCTGAACGGCCATTTGCTTGAATCCTCCGAGATTCTTGACGCGTAACATCCCTAATCGTGTGTTTTCAAAAGAACACACATGATTAGGGAAATTACGGTCCAAAATCCCTAAAATTTCTAAGCCAGGGTTCTGCCGGTTCTAAGATCTGAAATTCGAGAAGTTCTGGCAAGATTCGAAAGGTTTTGGTTAGGGATTAATGATGGGGGAGGGATGAGGGACATTTGGTACGAATTTGGGCCAGTTTGGGTGAGTTTGCAACTTGGCCGGAAGCTTTGATGGAATATTTGAGACGACTGGCTATGATTCTATGGGAGCTGAGGGCATGGTTGGGCAGGGGAAGACGAGGGGATTCACTGGTGTATTTTTGGTGGTCATCGGAGCATCGCCGGCGGCGGCGACGATTTTCGGCCGGCGGCGGACGGCGGAGGGGCGGTGGGGCTAGGGCGGAGGAGGGTGGAAGACGGCGGAGGCAGGCTTATACGAGGAGGATGGGGATTGTCTTTGAGTTTTGTATAAAAATTATTACAGTTTTATTATATTTTGAGAATCAATTGTGGCCGCCGGAATTGGGGAGATGGATGGTTATGACTAAACGACGTCAAAACGACGTCATTTTGTTATGGGGGAGGACTGGACCGGGTAGGGGTGTTTGGGCTAGGTTTGGGTGGGGTGTTTGGGCTAACTATTTTTTTTTTTGCCCAACTTTGGTCTCTACCTGAGACCAGTTTTAATTTTCTTCTTTTTTTCTTTTTTTTCTGTATTTTTGTATTTATTTATTTTTCTGATTTTATAAAATGCTAAAACAAAGTAAATACCTAATTACACTATTTAACTCCTAGAATTACTTATAACTCTATTTAAAACAAATGCAATAATTAGTAATGCGATGAACTATTTTCTTGCAATTTTCTTTATAGTTTATTCTAAAACTAATTAATACTAAAATTGTGAAATTAAATCCCTAAATGCCAATGCATATTTTTGGTATTTTCATATGAATTAAAATGCACAAATAAAAATGCAACAATTACCAAAGAATGCTACAAAATATAAAATACTAGAAAAAATTGCTTTATTTGAAATTTGGGAATTACTGCTTAGGGCAAAAATCACGTGCTCACAGACTTGTCAACTCGTTTGTGGTGTACGGAAAAAGGAAACAACATAAATTAATCACTTCTCATCGTTTCTATAAATCTACTTTTTGAAAAGTGAGGGGATTATCTGTGTACAGATAAAACCAGGGATAAAGTTATCCCCGATTTCCTGATGAAGAAATGGGAAGACGACGTCGTTTGACGTAGTCTCGGGTAAAGCCAAGGTCTCCCAAGATCTGAGACCGGGGGGATGAATTTTCTAACATTTGACTATGTACCATTGAAGGATTTAGTCACACACTTGATAGAAATTCAGTATTTTGCAACGAAAACAATGTAATTGGCTGTTCAATTAGGCAAAGGATCAAATTCTCGCGATATCTGCACATAGTCCTAGTTGGAAGATAGGCGCTATCCTATGAGGCAGATTCGTTTCCGTAAAGTGGATGATTGCTCCTCTTTGGCAATCTATTTTTCGACGATTTTAGAGAGGGGAAATCCTTTTCTAGACCGACCAGTATCCGCGCAGGTGCTTTTGACTTGACCGAGTCTTTTCTAGTACGGACCTGGCGGAGTGCTTACATGAGGGTATACCTACTGACCAGACCATGCCATTAGACTAAGAGGGTCCTTTCGAACAAAATCAAGAGAAAGAAAATGACGCTACAAAATTTGGACATGGCCAAACATGAGAGCAATCGTGATCGAGCAAAACAAAGAACCGAGACCAAAGGGAAGACAGTTAGAAAGAATGAATGAGGGGTCGAAATATCGCCATCAATCGGATATTACGATGCAAATATCGCCCGATATCAACTGCGGATCATAATTTACTAGATGAGATGGATTTTACCTTATTTAGATTTGTACTAGGATTGAAGCTCCCCTACTATATAAAAGGGGAACCATTTCATTTTTCAACCACTGTTGGCATGCATATCAAAGCAATAAAATTTATTTTGGTCTTCTAGCTATTGTTCAAAGTGTTCTTCAGTTACTCTTTTCTTTAAATTGCAATCGAGCGCGTCTCAAGGGCTCGATCAGAATCAGTTTCAACGTTCAGCTTAAAGCCTGGCTTAATTGTTTCATCAGTTTGGTTTGATCGCTTTATGTCTTTTTAATTCAATTATTTACTGTTCTTAGATCATTTGTGTTAAATTAAATCATGTATCCTTTAAACCGCATGAAAATTCAATTGTTACTCCTTTTAAGGGTAAGCATGTGATGACCTGATAGGTGATTTTGAGTTTTAGCCTTCATTTCTATGTTTGTAGACCTCGACTAGCTCTGTTTAGTGTTTCTCAATTTGTGTGCACAGTCCCTGTCTTGTTCCGAATAGGTTTTTATGTGAAAAAATCTATGAAAATGTGAAATTTTGCCTTAAAACTCATTTTGGTTGACTACGGTCAACATTTCGTGTAAACGGACCCAGATTTGTATTTTGATGGTCTCGGTGGGTCTGTATCGTGATTTGTAACTTGGGCATATTCCAAGAATCGAATTCAGAAGTTCCTAGCTTGAATGAACGTGATTTGTTGAAAACTAGTAATTTGAAGGCTTAAAGAATTTCGAAGTTTGACCGTAGGTTGACTTTGTTTTTACTGGGTTTAGATTTTTGTTCTGGAACATGGAATAGGTTCATTTCACCATTAATGACTTGTCTGCCAAATTCGGGGCAAAACGGAGTTGATTTGACGTGATTCGGACGTCCGATTGTAAATTTTATGTTCTTAAGTTTCTTTGAAAATATCATTCGTTTTGATGTCTGAATCGTAGTTCTAGGTATTATTTTGGCCTTTTGATCGCGTGAGCAAGTTCGTATGATGTTATTACACTTGTGTGCATGGTTGGGTTGGAGCACGAGAGGCTTGATTGAGTTTCGGATAGGCTACAGAGTGATTTTTGGACTTAGGCAATTGCTGGTTTCAGAGTTTTCTGATATCCGATGCAACCTTCTTTGCGATCGCGAAGAGTAACCTAGGCTAAGGAGGTAATTACTCATCGTGAACACAGAGCAGTGGGGGGACTACCTTTCGCGAATGCGTAGTGTTAGGAAGGGGGACTGGGAAATTGATATTTTACTCTATGCGAACGCGAGCCCAAGCTCGCGAACGCAAAGGCAAGGGGGGATAAGCCTAAGCGAAGGCTGAGAGTTGATCGCAATCGCGATGGCTAATTAGCCAGTTCTCTTTGCGAATGCGACAGGTGCTTCGCGAACGCGATGAACACCTGAAGCCCCAGTCTTTTAAACTTCTAAAAATTGGGATTTAACCCATTTTTCACCATCTCCACATTAGAGCTCGGCGTAGATGCAATTTTGAAGAAGAATTTCATCCCCACTTCATAGGTTAGAATATTTTAACTTGTTTTCTTCCATTTCCATCAACACCTATTGATTTCTAACCTTAATCTATGCTCTTTCGTGATAGAAAATTAGGAATTTGGGTAGAATTGGTGATTTTCGTAAAATCGAGATTTAGACCTCAAATTGAGGTCGGATTTTGAAACTAATCATATAATCGGGCTTGGGGGTGAATGGGTAATTCGGTTTTGGTCCGAATCTCGGGTTTTGACCAAGCGAGCCTAGGGTTGACTTTTATTGACTTTTTTCGAAATCATTAAATATTGAATCTTTATCACTCATGGGTAGTTTCTAAAGCTTATTTTAAATTCTTTGAAATATATTTGGTTAGATTCAATTGGTTTGGAGGCGAATATTAGAGGAAAATCGCCGTTTGAGCTTTGATTTGATTGCGGAGCAAGGTAAGTGTCGTGGTTAACATTGACTTGAGGGACTAGGACTTATTAGTCTATTTGCTACGTGTTTAATGTGTGGGAACAATGTATATGTGTGGTGACGAGTACTTATGCGTTGTTGTTGGGTTAAAGCATGCGGGTTGTTTCCTTGTGTTTTGTTGCATTACTAATAATGATATCCATGCTAAGGATAGGTTATTACTTCTTTGACTATTCCTTCTGTAATTATTGCCTATTTCGTAATTGTTGAGTATTTTGGAAGTTGAAGTTTGGAATCTTGGCATCATATCTGACGTTAAATATATTCTCCGCATTATTTATTTTCCAAATTTATATTATCTTCATTACATGGTGAGGAAGAGTGTAAAAGAACGAAGGGTGATGTCATGCCACCGCATTTATCTCACTTATTGATTAATACATAGTAAGGAAGAGCGTTAAAGCAGGAAGGGTGATGCCATGCCATTTATATCATTCATTCATTATATTATGGCAATGAGTAAAAGCACGAAGGGTGATGTCGTGCCATTTATCTCATTTATTCATTGTTACATAGTGAGATTAAGAGTAAAAGCACAAAGGGTGTTATCGTGCCATTTTATTTTATATATGTCATCATTTCATGGTAAGGATGAATGTCAAAGTATGAAGGGTGATGTCGTACCATTTTTATACCATTGGTTTATCCGTATTCATTGGTTGATGATTTATTTGGCTATTACGTGATGTTATACCTGTCGTAGTTATCATATCTTTCCCCTTTTCGCATGTCCCCTCCCAGTTAGTACGTTGTTAATCTTTGTTATTATTATTGCTTCATATATATATATATATATATATATATATATATATATATATATATATATATATATATATATATATATATATATATATATATATATATATATATATTTATTTGTACAAGTTTATTTACATAAGTATCACGCCATACCCTCGTCATTACCTCGTCGAGGTTAGGTTCGACACTTGCGGAGTACATTAAATCGGTTGTACTCATACTTCACTTTTGCACTTCTTGTGCGGATTCTGGTATTGGTCCCAGCGGCGCATGAGGTGCGTCAGCTAGGATCATTGCATATGGAGAATTGAGGTAGATCTGCTGGCATCCGCGGACCTTGAAGTCCCCTTCCTCTTCCCTCTTTTACTGTTCATTTCCTTTGAAACAATTGTATTTATTTCAAACCTAGTTTATAGAACTTCTAGTTGCTCGTGTACTCGTGACTTTGGGTCTCTGGGAGTAGATATTATCATATAACTTATGTTGGTACCGTATTAGATTGGGTTATATTTTTCGTTATTTATCATCATTTGTTTAAACTATTAACAATTGGCTATTTAACTATCTCGCGTTGGCTTGCCTAGCAAGTGGATATTAGACGCCATCACGGCTCCGAGGTTAGGATTGCGGGTTGTGTCAAGTTGGTATCAGAGCACTAGGTTGCCTAAGTCTCACGAGTCATGAGCAAGCTTAGTAGAGTCTTGAGGATCGGAACGGAGTCGTCTGTACTTATCTTCAAGAGGCTATGCAGTTTAGGAAAAAAATTAACTTCTTTCCTTCTCTATGTGCAATTTTCTATCATTGATGATTGAACCATTCTATTCTTGTTCTCTCCCAGATGGCGAGAACACGCACAACATCCGCAACCAGACAAGAGCCGGAACCCCCCTCTGGCAGCTACTACCCGGGGCAGAGGCAGAGGTAGAGCTCAACCAAGAGCTCGAGCAGCAGCACCTGCAGTGGAGTCAGATTGATCACGAGGAGGAGGTTCTAGCTCAGACCGTGTCCGTCGAACTAGCTCAGGCTTCGGAGGGGTTCACAGCCTCTCTAGTGCTTCAGGACGTTCTAGTTCGCTTGGTGGGCCTTATGGAGAGTGTGGCCCAGACCGATGCATTTTCGGTGGCACAAGCCGTCTCTCGGGCTGGGGGAGGATCATAGACTCCCACTACTCATACCCCATAGCAGGCGGCTCCCCTATATCAGACTCTAGCAGCCCAGTAAGTTTCGGTGGTTCATCCGGTTGTTGCGGCATAACCAATCAGGCCTTGTTGAGTTTGGATAAATTTACCAAGCTCTTTCCTGTTCATTTCAGTAGTGCACCTTCTAAGGACCCACGAGTTTTCCTGAAGCATTGCCACGAGGTGTTTCGTAACATGGGTATTGTTGAGGCCAATAGGATTGACTTTCCAGTGTTTTAGATGACTGGTTCTGCCAAGATATGGTGGAGAGATTATATGTTGACTAGGCCAGCTGGTTCGCCTGTACTTACCTGGATCAATTTTCGCAGCTATATCTAGAGAAGTTCATCCATGTCACTCTGAGAGAGGATAACCACAGGCAGTTTGAGCGTCTTCAACAGGGTAGTATGACTATTACCCAGTACGAGACTCGATTTGTGGACCTAGCTCGCCATGCCATTATCTTGCTCCCTACTGAGAGGGAGAGCGTGAGGAGATTCATTGATGGGCTCACTTTCAGGCTACAGATGGCCAAGGAGACTGGAAATGATATCTCTTTCTAGAAGGCCATATATACTGCTTGACGAATCGAGATGGTCCGTGGTCAGGAGAAAGAGGTGGTGTTTGATAAGATGCCTCGTCATTTTGGTGATTTTAGTGGTAACTTGTTTGGGGGCAGGGGTAAGTTTGGTAGAGGCCATCCTCCCAGGTCATTTCATTCAGCGCTTCAGGCATCCCACGGTGCTTCGGGCAATCGTGGTCCTTATGTGTCTCTTCCTAAGCAGCTAGCCTACAGTGCACCACCAGCTCCTATTAGTGCACCTCTGATCTAGAGTTATCAGAGTGGTTACCCAAGTTGACAGGGCCAGTTCTAGGATCAGCAGTCACAGGAGCCGAGGGCTTGTTATATTTGTGGAGATCCGAGGTACCTTGCTAGATTTTTCCCAGATCACAGTGCGGCATGCACCAGTAGGGTTCTCGTGCCATGATTCTGGAACCGGTTGCTCCACTGCCTGCCCACCCGGCAAGAGGTAGGGAACAAGCAACCAGAGAAGAGGCCAGACCATTAGAGGTGGAGGTCAGGACGTTAGAGGTGGAGGTCAACCAGCTAGAGGCCGTCCGAGAGACGGAGGTTAGAGTGGTGGGGCCCAACCCCATTTTTTATGCTTTCCCGGCTAGGCCTGAGGCCGAGTCATCTGACGTCGTCATCACATGTATTGTTCCCTTTTGCCATAGAGATGCTTCAGTTCTATTTGATTCGCGCTATACTTATTCCTACGTGTCGTCATATTTTGCTTCATATCTAGTGGTGCCTCGTGAATCTTTGAGTGCTCTTGTGCATGTATCCATGCTTGTGGGAGATTCTATTGTTGTAGATCATGTCTATCGCTCGTGTGTGATGACTATTAGGAGTCTTAAGACTAGTGTAGATCTCTTACTTCTTGATGTGGTAGACTTTGATGTTATTTTGGGCATGGATTGGCTGTCACCTTATCATGCTATATTGGATTGTCACGCCAAGACGGTGACCTTATCCATTCTACCAGCAAGGTTATTTCTAATGTCAAGGCTCGACATATGGTCGGGAAGGGATGTGCAGCTTATTTGGCCTATAATAGCGATTCTAGTGCGGAGCTTCCCTCTATGGATTCGGTACCAATTGAGCGTGATTTTTCAGAGGTGTTTCCTGCAGATCTATCGGGGATGCAACCCAACAGAGATATTGACTTCTGTATTGATTTGGCTCCGAGCACTCAGCCCATTTCTATTCCAACATACAGTACGGCGCTGCCTGAGTTGAAGGAACTGTAGGAGCAGTTGCAAGATTTGCTTAATATGGGATTCATTAGACCTAGTGTCTCGCCCTCTGGTACGCCCGTGTTGTTCGTGAAAAAGAAGGTTGGCTCGATGAGGATGTGTATAGATTATCGGCAGTTGAACAAAGTCACTATCAAGAACAAGTATATGTGTTCGAGGATTGATGACTTACTTGATTAGATTCAGGGTACCAAAGGTGTTTTCGAATATTGATTTGAGTTCTGGCTACCATCAGTTGAATATTAGGGCATCAGATGTCCCTAAGACAGCTTTCCGGACTCGGTATAGGCATTATAAGTTCCTAGTGATGTCATTTGGGTTGACAAATGCCCTAACAGCATTTGTGATTTGATGAACCAAGTATTCAAGCCCTATTTGGATTCTTTTGTAATCGTATTCATTGATGATATCTTGATCCACTTTCGCAGTCGAGAGGAGCATGAGCAGCATCTTCAAATTGTACTTCAGACTATGAGAGATAGTTAGTTATATGCCATGTTTTCAAAGTGTGAGTTTTAGTTAGACTCGGTTGCCTTTTTGGGGCATGTTGTATTGGCCGAGGGCATAAAAGTGGATTCTAAGAAGATTGAGCCAGTTCAGAACTGGCCTAGAATTACTTTAGCTACAGAGATTTGTAGTTTCCTAGGTTTGGTGGGTTATTATCACCGGTTTGTGGAGGAGTTTTCATCTATAGCAGCTTCATTGACTAGATTGACCCAGAAGGGTGCTCGTTCAGGTGGACCGATGAGTGTGAGTTGAGATTTCAAAAGCTCAAGATTGTTTTGACTACGGCGCCAGTGTTGGTGTTTCCTATAGGTTAAGGATCTTACATAGTGTATTTTGATGCATCTCGTATTGGGCTTGGTGCAAAATTGATGCAGGATGGCAAGGTGATTTCATAGGCGTAGCGGCAGTTGAAAGTTCACGAGAAGAATTACCCTTTCATGACTTAGAGTTGGCAGCCATTGTTCATGCACTGAAGATTTGGAGGCACTATCTCTACGGCGTGTCGTGTGAGGTGTTCACGGATCATCGAAGTCTACAGTATTTGCTCAAGAAAATGGATCTCAACTTGAGGCAGAGGAGGTGGTTGGAGTTGTTGATAGACTATGATATCACCATTTTGTATCATCCCGGGAAGGCCAACGTGGTGGTCGATACCTTGAGTAGGAAGGCTGTGAGTATGGGTAGCCTTGCGTATATTCCGGTTGGGGAGAGGCCGCTAGCATCAGATGTTTAGGCTTTGGCCAATCAGTTCGTAAGGTTAGATATTTCGGAGGCCAGTCATGTTCTAGCTTGCACGGTCTCTCGGTTTTCTTTGTATGAGCGCATCAGAGAGCGTCAGTATGATGACCCCCATTTGTTTGTCCTTAAGGACACGATGCGGCGCGGCGGTTCCAAGAAGGTTACTGTTGGAGATGATGGGGTTTTGCATATGTAGGGTCGAATTTGTGTGCCCAATGTCGATGGGCTTCGTGAGTTGATTCTTGTGAAGGCCCACAATTCTCGATATTGCATCTATCCCGGTGCCGCCAAGATGTATTGGGACTTGCGCCAGCATTATTGGTGGAGGAGAATGAAGAAGGATATTGTTGCATATATAGCTCGATGTCTAAATTGTCAACAAGTAAAGTAAGGGCATCAGAGGCCTGGTGGTTTGCTTCAGAGGCTAGAGATTCCTAAGTGGAAGTGGGAGCGTATTAACATGGATTTTGTTGTTGGGCTCCCACGAACTCAGAATGAGTTTGATGCGATATGGGTCATTGTGGACAGGTTGACCATGTCGGCACATTTTCCAGTGGCAGTTACCTATTCTTCAGAGCGGTTGGTTGAGATCTATAACTGTGAGGTCGTCCATCTTCACGGTGTGATCGTGTCTATCATTTCTAATCAAGGTACGCATTCACCTAGCACTTCTGGAGGGCTGTACAGCATGAGTTAGGCACACGGGTTGAGTTGAGTACAACATTTCACCCTCAGACGGACGGACAGTCCGAGCACACTATTCAGATATTGGAGGATATGTTTTGCGCTTGCGTTATGTATTACGGGGGTTCTTAGGATCAGTTCTTGCCGCTTGTAGAGTTTGCCTATAACAACAGCTACCAATCGAGTATTCAGATGGCTCCCTATGAGGCGTTGTATTGGAGACGGTGTCGTTCGCCAGTTGGTTGGTTGAGTCAGGAGAGGCTCGGCTGTTGGGTACCGATTTGGTCCGTATGCCTTGGAAAAGGTCAAGATTATTCAGGATTGACTTCGCACAGCTCATTCTAGACAGAAGAGTTATGCCGATCGTAGAGCTCACGATGTCGCATTCATGGTTGGAGAGAGGGTCTTGCTTCGGGTTTTACCCATGAAGGGTGTGACAAGGTTCGGAAAGAAGGGCAAGTTGAGCCCTAAGTATATCGGGCCTTTTTTTATTCTTGAGAGAGTGGGTGAGGTGGCCTACAGGCAGGCATTACCACCTAGTTTATTAGTAGTCCATTCGGTATTCCATGCGTCCATGCTCCTGAAGTATCACGGTGATCCATCCCATGTGTTAGATTTCAGCTCAGTCTAGTTGGACAAGTATGTGACTTATGAGGAGGAGCCTGTGGCTATTCTAGCCCAGTAGGTCTAGAAGTTGAGGTCTAAGAGTTATCCTTCAGTAAGAGTGCAATGGAAATGTCAGCCGATCGAGGTGGCCACGTGGGAGTCCGAGTCTGATATGCGGAGCAGATAACCACATCTTTTCACCAGTCCAGGTACCTTTCTATGACCGTTCGAGGACGAACATTTGTTTTAGAGGTGAATAATGTGATGATCCGATAGGTCATTTTGAATTTCAACCTCTTTTTTGCGTTCCGAGACCTTGACTACCGCCGTTTAGTGTTTCTCAATTAGTGTGTGTAGTCCATGTCTTGTTCCGAAAAGATTGTTATGTGGAAAATCTAAGAAAATATGAAATTTTGCCTTAAAACTCATTTGGATTGACTACGGTCAACATTCTATGTAAACGAACTCGGATCTGTGTCGTGACGGTCCCAATGGGTCAGTATCGTGATTTCAGACTTGGACGTGTGCCTGGAATCGAACTCAAAAGTTCCGAACTTGAATGAATATGATTTTTTGAAAAGTAGTAATTTGAAGGCTTAAAGAATTCCTAAGTTTGACCGCAGGTTGACTTTGTTGCTACTGGATTCGTATTTTTGTTTCAGAACTTGGAATAGGTTCATTTCACCATTTATGACTTGTCTGCAAAATTTAGGGCAAAACGGAGTTGATTTGACATGATTCGGTTGTCCGGTTGTAAATCTGCATGTTCATGAGTTTATTTTAAAGATATCATTCATTTTGATGTCCAAATCATGGTTCTAGGTGTTATTTTGGTATTTTGATCGCGCGAGTAAGTTCGTATGATGTTATTACACTTGTGTGCATGTTTGATTTGGAGCCCGAGGGTTTGGGTGAGTTTTGGATAGGCTACGGAGTGATTTTTGGACTAAGGCAATTGCTGGTTTTTTAGTTTTCTGATATCTGGTGCATACTTCTTCGCGATCGCGAAGAGTAACCAGGGTTGGGGAGGAAATTACTCATCGCGAACGCGAGGAGCTGGTCGCAAACGTGGAGCAGTAGGACGACTAACCTTCGCAAACGCGGCCATTCCTTCACGAACGCGTAGTGTTAGGAGGGGGCGACTAGAAATTGATCTTTTACTACGAGAATGCGAGCCCAGGCTTGCGAACGCGAAGGCAAGGGGGCTTAGACTACGCGAACGCAGAGGGTTGATCGCGATCACAACGACCAATTGGCTAATGCTCTTCGCGAACGCGTCAGGTGCTTCGTAAACGCGATAAACACCTGATGCCCAGTCTTTTAAACTTCTAAAAAGCGGGATTTAACCCAGTTTTTACCATCTCCACGTTAGAGCTCGACCTAGAGGCGATTTTCAAGAAGAGTTTCGTCCTCACTTCGTAGGTTAGTATATTTTAACTTATTTTCATCCACTTCCATCAACACCCATTTATTTCTAACCATTATCTATGCTCTTTGATGGTAGAAAATTAGGGATTTATGTAGAATTGGGGATTTCTGTAAAATTGAGATTTAGACCTCAAATTGAGATTGGATTTCGAAACTAATCACATAATCGGGCTTGGAAGTGAATGAGTAATTGAGTTTTGGTCTGAATCTCAGGTTTTGACCAAGCAGGCCCGGGGTTAACTTTTGTCGACTTTTTCCGAAATCATTAAAGATTGAATCTTTATCACTCATGGGTAGTTTCTAAAGCTTATTTTGAATTGTTTAAAACATATTTGGTTAGATTCGATCGGTTTGGAGGTGAATTTTAGAGGAAAGGCCGCAGTTGAGCTTTGATTTGATTGCGGAGCGAGGTAAGTGTCGTGGTTAACCTTGACTTGAGGGATTATGACTTGTTAGTCTATTTGCTACGTGTTTAATGTGTGGAAAAATGTACATGTGAGGTGACGTTAAATATATTCTCCGCATTATTTATTTTCCAGATTTATATTATTTCATTACATGGTAAGGAAGAGTGTGAAAGCACGAAGGGTGATGCTGTGCCACTGCATTTATCTCATTTATTGACTAATACATAGTGGGGAAGAGAGTTAAAGAACGAAGGGTGATGCCATGCCATTTGTATCATTCATTCATTATATTATGGCGAGAAAGAGAGTAAAATCACTAAGGGCGATGCCATGCTATGCATCTCATTTATTCATTGTTACATGGTGAGATTGAGAGTAAAAGCACGAAGGATGGTACCGTGCCATTTCATTTTATTTATGTCATCATTTCACGATAAGGATGAAGGTAAAAACACGATGGGTGATGCCGTGCCATTTTTACACCATTGATTTATCTGTCTTCATTGGTTGATGATTTATTTGGCTGTTACGTGATGTCATACCTGTCGTAGTTATCATATCTTTCCCCTTTTCGCATGTTCCCTCCCAGTTTGTACATTGTTAATCTCTGTTATTGTTACTGCTTCGAATATATATTTGTATAGGTTTATTTACATAGGTGTCCTATCATAGCCTCATCACTACCTTGTCGAAGTTAGGCTCGGTACTTACGGAGTACATTGGGTCGGTTGTACTCATTCTACACTTCTGCACTTCTTGTGCAGATTCTGGTATTGGTCCCAGCAAAGCGTGAGGTGCGTCAGCTAGGATCATTGCATACGGACTTGAGGTAGATCTGCTGGCGTCTGCAGACCTTGAAGTCCCCTTCCTCTTCCCTCTTTTACTGTTCATTTCCTTTAAAACAGTTGTATTTATTTCGGACTCTGTTTGTATAACTTCTAGTTGCTCGTGTACTCGTGACTCCGAGTCTCTGGGAGTAGATATTAGGGATTTTTACATACCTATACACTATTAGAAACTTTATTACCCTCCCTACTCAAGTTTCAATTTAATTACATCCAATATACTAATTTACCAATTATATACACTTTAGGAATTAAATGAGTATCCCTTTATATTAGGAATTAATTATTTCCCATCCTTATTCTCTCTCTCCTGCGCTCTCTCCATCTCTCTCTCTATGTCTCTCTCTATCTCTTAATCCCTAATTTCAGTAATGTAGAGTGATAGAATATAAGGGTCCACCAAACTCTACAGAGAACCAGGTTCTCCATCAGGTTCAATAGTACACACACACACAGCAGTAAATAAATGACAAGAGGAATTTTACGTAGAAAATTCCCAGCTCAATAGGATTATAAGCCACGACCTACCCTTGTAGGATTTCAACTTCACTACTGAGCAACTTTTAGATTATAACCTATGCAACCTAGGAATTAACCTCTTAATCCCTCACTAACTTGTAACACACCTATTACAAGCCACTTTATAATAACTCTATTACAAAGACTTTTCAACATGACTAACTCTAGCTAAGACTCAAACACACAGGTTTAAGGTTTACAAAGGGGTTCCTACAGAATGCTTCTAAACAAGCTAAGTAGGAAATACAAGTGAAGAACTATTACAAAGTTACAACTCAACTAAGGACATATAATTACTTGATATGGGAACTGGTCCATGGTTGCTTTGTTCTTTGTTCTTGAAGCACTTGAAACTTTCTTGCTGGATAGTCACGTGAGTGAGCTTGAGTAAAATCTCTAAGTGTTCAAGTTAATATGTTTTCCCTCCCTTGATGTTAATAATACATGTATGACCTCACATACATTGATGTAAGCAAGGTAGGTAAAAATCCTTCCATAGAAAGTTGACTGATGCACTGTTCCTATACAGTAGTGTGTGCAGACAGCAACTTTCCAACTGGAGAGTTGACTTAGTACAGTCTCCTCAGGAACTGGTAGGGACCTGTTCCCTCAGCTGTTCCTTCCACTCTGAAGAGTTGAATCATATCCCACGTTGGATCCCAACCTGGAACTTTGTGATCTTAAGGTCTTGTAAATCTGTAACAGGTTCTTTATCTGGTTCTGATAGTAAGTTTGTTAGATCATCAAAACATAAAGCAAACTGCTTATGACACTACTTATGACCAAATTACTTGTAACCTATCAATTTTCCCCTTTTTGATGATGACTAACTCATAATTGAAAATCCCAGAAAGAGTCACATAGAACCAGACTGCATACCAGAAAGACCTTAAGTTTCCCCCTAAAACTCTGCATTCCCCCTTAATCAGTACCTGAACCTCTGTGAGTTACCCCTGAATCTATATTTCTCCCCCTTCAGATTATTATTCATTTATGCTTTTGATTATTCAATTAAATCTTTCCCCTTTCGGCATCATAAAAAGCACAGAACGAGTAAGTAGCATAAAGAAGTCTAGTATGGTTAACTCATGCCAATTATGTGCACATAACATGATAGAAAACAGAGACAAAAGAGCAGCAGCATAAACAGCAAAAAGGAAACCACTTGCATTAACCTAATTTGGACTTTTACAGGCGGGAGCAGAATCATTGTTATCATCCATAGTTTAAAACAAACAAAAACAATTATCAGAAACAAGAAAAACATCACCAAAAACAACTAATAAGATAAACACTGGAAACGTGACACTGAGGGGGCTCTTTAGGGGACACTGGAGGAAGGGGGCTTGGAAGAGGAAGCAAAGGTTTGGAGTACAAGATCCATGCGAGCATTTGCGGACATTTTCTCATTGAGCAGTCTTTCTTTCAGGTCCTCCACCTGTTTCCTGAGCTCAGCATTCTCCTTTGTTAGGCGTGCAACTTCTGAGCTGTGAGAACTACTAGAACCAGGTGCCTCTTGTAACTGACTGAGCTGGCTCTCAAGAATTGCGTTCCTAGCCTTCAACTTCCGTATCTCCTCTGTGGCACTATTCTGAACATTTATCAGTTGAGAGATAGTGGAAGTGCTTCCAACTCCTCCGACTTTGTCAATACACTCACACTCCTCTAGAGTAGTTTTTGAAATTGATTGCTTTTTAGTGCCCACTTTGGCCTGTCCCAGAGGTACTTTGAAGAACTCAAAGACCTTTGTGAGAAGGAAATCATAAGGTAGTCCAGGATTCCCATCTTTAAGGTTTGCCACCTTCTGCATATGCTCAATCATTATGCCAGGCAAATTGATGGTGGTAAAATTATCCAAGGCTTCCATAAGGAACGAGTCAGCTTTGTATGCAACAGATCTTCTCTCAGCAGGGAAGAAGCGCTTTGTTAACCATCTCAAAAAGCAACTGATACACTGGAAGGAGTGCCTTCTTATGCACCTGTTCCCCATGCTGTATTACTTTATCCTTGACAATGGCATTTCTAAAGTTTGATGTGCAGGCAGCCTGAACAGACGACAGTCCTTCGGCAGGAACACCCAGAATTGACCCCAATAAGGCAGAGTCCATCACTATGTCCACCCCATTTATCAACACACAAATTTGATCACCCACTACTGTGAAGAGGTCGGTATAGAAACTCCATACCTCCTCCTCATACACTTTGGGAACCTCAGTTGTAAACAAATTTGTCCATTGTTGAGAATCACAAATTTCCACCAATTGTCTCATCCCAGCAAGTTCTAGAATGTCAGAGGCAAATATGCGGCCCCACAGTACTTTCTGATTTCTCAACTTCCTTTTCTCAGAACTCAGAGACTCACTAACTTTTGTTTTCTTGATGGAACCAGGTTCCTCATCATCATCCATTTTTCTTTTTACTTACTTGCGAACAGAATTTCCCTTCTCCACTAACTTTTTCTGCATATGTTCACCAGATTTTTCCACTTCTTCATCATCAGACTTGTCACCACTCTCTTTCACTGTCTTCTCACCAGAATTTTTCACCAACTTTTCACTAGAAACAGCATCAACGCTCTTGTAAGTACTTTCGTCATTTGTAGAAGTGTGCCTTATAGATTGAGAGTGAGAATGCTTCTACTTTGAGTACTTGTAAGTTAAGGAACTAGGTTCCTCTTCTGCTTCCTCATCAAAATTTACCACAGGGACGACCTTTTCATGCACAACTTTTCCATCATTTACCAGCCTTCTCTTTCTTTTGCTCCTTTGACTTTTCTTGAGAGTAGACTCCAAAGCCTCCTTTTGCTGCAACCGAGTAATGGGTCGCTTAGGGATTGACTCTGGAGCTGCAACTGGCTTACTCCTAGCCCTGATAAAACTAGAATATGCCAAATCATGTGTGTCTTCCTCACTGTCAGAAATTCATCTCAGGGACTACCATATTCAGAGGCTCAGCATAGAAATGGGGAGAAGGAGCAGGATCACCACTGGCCTAGAGAGATGACCCCTAACCTAGATCCTTCGTGGAGGGATCAGGTTCATCAATTAGGACCCCAGTAGTGTCATCTTGAATCGGTTGTTCAAATGGAATAAGTGCTCCCAGTCTTCTGTGGACTGAGGCTCTCCCCCTTGAGACTCAGACCCTCCTTCACCTTCCTTTGCAACAACCCCTTCTGAAGAAATAGAGAGCATATTTTCTATTCCCTCCTTTTCTTGTGGTTTCATGGAAATTCAACAAAAAGAGGAGTGATACCTGTAGAATCACAGCCTGCCATGGTTGTCTTAGTCTTTTCATGACTAATCACTGGATTTTCACTAGAGTGCCCAACCATGGAGAGAGTTGATGTTACCTGAACAAGGTTCCCTTGTTTACCCTGTTCACCATATTTACTCTATTTGACCAGTGAGACTGGAGGAGGACAAACATTCTCAAACTTGCTCAGATAAGGAACAGAATCAGAGTGGGTAGGAAAGGGAGTGAAGTGTGGATGAGACTCTGCTTGAGGGTTTGGACTAGTGATTATGTTGAGGGAAGAGTTTACCGCTGGAATGTTGACTGGTGCGGACTCAATCACAGTATTGTCGGGTACACTGGAGGTTGCTTGATTTTCAGACATGGTGAGATGGTACTCGAAGGGTTGTGGATTGAGAAGAGAGAAGAGAGAAGGCAAAGAGGAGGTTTTGAATTTGGAAGTTGTTATGTTGATTTAATTATGATGAGGGACCGTTTTCTGAAACAGCCGTAATCTTTTGCTTGGGAGTTGTATCGTTCAGAAAAGGTGTGACGCTTTGGATGAAAAGACACAACTTAAAGAGACTATCACGCTGATGATGTGGCATTGTTTTTGTCCATTTTGAATTGTGTATGAAAGAACAAAGAAGCTACTAAACTGTATCAAGAAAACCATGTTCCCTGATAGATCTGGCAAGTGAGTTTAACCCTTTTTTCATCATGCACTGCAGCATCTGCTTCTGTAGTCATCATGCGTGTCTACCTGTAATGGTATAGGTGAGTTAGACTTAGCCATAAAACATTTTAGCTAACTTTTACCTGAGTATGACTTTCATAACCAATCATGAGGAACCAGGTCCTCAGTTGGGTTTTATCATCCCCAGTGCAAGGCGATTTTCCACGGAATGTTTTCTTCTCAGGGCTTTGGTGAAGATGTCAGCAGCTTGATCTTCAACAATCAATGTATTTGACCCTCTTGAGTTGGACTCAAGGTCTTCCAATTTTCTGCTTGATTCACAGCATTAGAGCCCAGTAGGAGGCGGATGGTACATATTCTGCTTCAGCTGTTGAGAGTGTCGTTGAATTTTGCTTCCTTGAGTCTCATGAAATAAGACGGGAACCTAGAGAATTTCCCATTTCAGACGTGCTTTTCCTATCCAATACTTGAAGAATAGTAGAGAACCAGATCATGTGTTCCTCTAAGATATCTCAAAATTCTTACAACGGCCTTCAGATGAGACTCTTCGGATTTGACTGAAACATTGCACAAAACCCAACTCTGAACACAATGTCTGTTCTACTTGCAGTGGGATACAGGAGTGATCTAGTGATGTCTCTATGCATGGTTTGATTTAGAGGAGAACCAGGTTCATCCATGTCTAGGCGTGTAGCTGTGGCAATGGGAGTGCTGATGACTTGTGATGCTTCTATGTCAAACCCTTTTTGACAACTCGATTTTCAGCTTTGTTGTTGTTGTCGTGGGACCAGGTTCCTTGCTGGAATCAATGAGCGTTCTTAACCTTGATTAGTATTTCTGTTCCCTCTTGAGACGAGTACATCAGGAGGATTCCTCCATCTCTTTTAAGCATCAAATTTTCAAAGCTGATCCTTCCCATTGTTGAGAACATAACAATTGCACCCAGATATCCTCAAATGAGTCAGCAACTTTGGTCAAGATGTTTGCAATCCCTCTATCAAATAATATTCACTGTTCCAAATCTTCAAGAGTCTTGTTCTTCTTTTCCACAACTCCATTTAATGTGGTGTTCTTTGAACTAAGAAGTTGGGTAATTCTTCTTTGAATGCAGAAATCATCCACTCTGGCATTATCCAAACCTGTTCCATGATCTGATCTGATGCAAGCCACATTTGTTTCTATATATACTTGGATCTTCTTGACAAAAGCCACAATTACTTGATAGATCTCATCCTTGGTTCTGAGGAATAGAGTCCAAGTGGACTTGGAGTAGTCATTCACTGTCAAAAGATATATCTTCTTTCTTTCCTATTTGGCTCTCTCACTGCTCTACATAGATCCATATGAAGAAGAGAGTGGCCTTGATGTGCTGACTGCCCTTTTTGGGGCTTGAATGGAGATCTGACATATTCTCCTATTGTACACTTTGTGTTCCTTGATACTCTACTTGGTCAGACCACGAACCAGGCCTTCAAGGCCGATTTATTCAGTGATGAAAAACTTGCATATGCCAGCCTTCTGCCCCATAGTTCAGCATCGTTTTCAACAGCTCTCAACCAACTTGTATCACCACTTTTGCAGAGGCTCAAGCACAGCACCATAAGTATTCTTGTATCTTTTGGCTACAGCATCACCTCACCAGTCACAGGATTTGAGATTGTGCATATCCTGGATAAGAATTCCACTTTATTTCCCTTGTCACATATCTTCCAACTCCTAAAGTGTACCCCTTTTAGCTATTTCCAAAAGGGTACACTCTCTCATTGTAGGGTTTTTAGTGAAGGAAAATTGATCGTATTTCCATTCATGTGCTTTAAGCAGCCGCTGTTCATATATCATTGTTGGTTGTTCCCCTTCACTACTCCCTGCACGAGGAAATCAAGGGTTAGATTTAGGAACCCAAATAAGTTTGGGTCCCTTGTTATGAGAAAAGGGATGAATGAGTGCTCTTTTAGTCCAAGCAGGCATTATACATTTCCTATTTAACGGACCAGGTCCTCTAGCAGTAGTTACTCTCTCAGCAAAGACTTTATTTTTCTGATGAGACTGAACCCTGGCCATGCAGTTTTCCTTGAGGTGCCCATTGTTACCACAGTAGGTACATAGCCAATTGTCTGTTACAGTAACGTACTTGCTATGAGGGTTGTAGGGAATTTTTTCCCTTTGAAAACCAATCCCCTGCCTGTTTCCCCCGCTGTTGGTGTATATGGCAGTGATAACATCAGAGGACCAGGTCCACTTAAGCGATTTTTCAAGGTCATTTTTTACTTTCCCTAGTCCCGAAGCTGTTTGTTCTTCTCAAGCTCAGCACACAGTCTAGTCTTTACCAAATTTAACTTATTTTCAAGCTTAATGTGTGCCTCACTTGCAACTTCCTTTCCTTTTTCAAAGTTTCCAGGCATATTTACCATTTTTAATTCCTCAATTGTCTCTTTCAAGTCTATACCACCCACTACTAGGTCATCTCTCTCTTGCTCAATGATAGTGACTCTCTCAGTCAAGGTTTCTTTTTCTTTACTTACACACTCAATGGTTTATTTTAAGTCCACCACAACAACCATTAGATCATCTCTTTCATGTTCTATACTTGAAATTTTCTCTTCTAAGGCATTCTTTTCCTTTTTCAGGTTCTCTATTGTTTCTTTCAGATCAACTACAACGACTACTAAGTCATCTCTGGTTTGTCAGCTTCCCCTAGTTCCATAGTTAATGCATCTTTATCATTGATAAGACTATAGTACATATCAATTAGTACATTTGCTAATGACATGAGCTTTTTAGGAGAGTAAGATTTCAGATTTCTCTGAACATCCAGAAAATTTACCTCATCGTCGTCGTCATCTTCATCGTTATCAGATTGAGCCACTAAAGCAAAGATTGAATCATATTCAGTTGTTTCATTTTCCACTGCCATCATTGAACTACCACCATAGTCGTTTTCTTCTTCTGATTCGTTGGAGGAGTCTCCCCATGCAGCAAAAGCTTGCTTTACAACATTGTCAGCATCATTCTTTCTCTTGAAGCGTTTATCAGGAACCTGGTTCCTCTTGGCTGCTTTGTCAAAGTTGTTATTGTACTGATCTTGCTTTAGGAGAGGGTAATCCTTGATGAAGTGTCCTGGCTTGCCACATTTATGACAGAGGTCATAATTTCTTGTCCTGCTAGAACTTCCCCTTTTTGGAATGCCTCTATTCCTGCGAACCATCTTCTGGAATCTTCTTGTCAAGTAGGCCATGTCTTGAAGACCAGGTTCTTCTCCCCCTTGGGTTCTCTTCTTTCATTGTCCTTCTTCTTCTTCATTTCATAGGTTTTCAAGTTTCCAACAATTTCATCCATGGTCAGTGTCTGCAAGTCCTTATCCTCTGTAATGGCATTAACTTTGCTTTCCCAAGAACTGGGCAGTACTCTAAGGATTTTTCTGACAAGCTTGTTTCTCGGGATACTTTCACCAAGAGAGTGAAGCTCATTGATGATGGAGGTGAATCGACTATGCATATCTTGGATGGATTCATCATCTTTCATTCTGAAGAGCTCATATTCTGTTGTAAGCATATCAATCTTGGATTGCTTCAGCTGTGTTATTCCCTTGTGAGCTGTTTGAAGAGCCTCACAGATCTCTTTTGCTGATTGACATGCTGATATCCTGTTATATTCATCAGGACCAATGCCACACACAAGAATTTTCTTTGCACAGAAATTCTTTTCTATTGCCTTTCTATCAGCCTCATCGAATTCCTTCCTCGTCTTGGGAATGGCTACACTTGGGTCGCCAAGGTTCTTTGTAGGGGCAAAGGGTCTGTCACATATGACATCCCATAACTCAGAATCTTCAGCCATGATAAAGTCGTGCATCGGTTTTCTACCATCCATAATATTGACCGTTGAACCTTGGAGGTCCGTAAGTGTCTGGCCTTCTTCGAAGTTTGGAGGAGCATCCATGAGGATCCTTTCTAGGTTAACCGTCAGGTTCAACAGTATAGACACACACAGTAGTAAATAAATAACAAGAGGAATTTTACGTGAAAAATTCCAGCCCAACGGGATTAAAAACCACGACCTACCCTTGTAGGATTTCAACTTCACTACTGAGCAACTTTTAGATTACAACCTATGCAACCTAGGAATTAACCTTTTAATTCCCCACTAACTTGTAACACACCTATTACAAACCACTTTGTGATAGCTTTATTACAAAGACTTTACAGCATGACTAACTAAGGACATATAATTACAAGACTCAAACACATAGGTTTAAGGTTTACAAAGGGGGTTCCTACAGAATGCTTCTAAACAAACTAAGTAGGAAATACAAGTGAAGAACTATTACAAAGTTACAACTCAACTAAGAACATATAATTACTTGATATGGGAACTGGTCCGTAGTTGCTTTGTTCTTTGTTCTTGAAGCACTTGAAACTTTCTTGCTAGATAGTAACGTGAATGAGCTTGAGTAAAATCTCTAAGTGTTCAACTGAATGTGTTTTCCCGCCCTTGATTTTAATAATACATGTATGACCTCACATACAATGATGTAAGCAAGGTAGGTAAAAAGCCTTCCACAAAAAGTTGATTATTGCACTGTTCCTGTACAGTAGCGTGTGCAGGCAGCAACTTTTCAACTGGAGAGTTGACTTCGTACAGTCTCCTCGGGAACTGGTAGGGACCTGTTCCCTCGACTGTTCCTTCCACTCTGAAGAGTTGAATCATATCCCACGTTGGATCCCAACCTGGAACTTTGTGATCTTATGGTCTTGTAAATGTGTAACAGGTTCTTTATCTGGTTCTGGATAGTAAGTTTGTTAGATCATCAAAACATAAAGCAAAGTACTTATGACAGTACTTATGACCAAAGTACTTGTAACCTATCATAGAGCAAAGGAAAAGAGAGCAGCAATTCCACCATTAACAACCATTAAAAAGCTTTGAAGCTTTGAATTCGAATTTGGATTTTTAAAAATCATTATTTGTTTGGATTGAGTGTTGTTGCAAACAATTGGGTATATTGTTTGGAGTTTATATCTCAATTTTGAGGGTGTTTTGGTGAAGATTAGACTTGATTTTGGTTGAATTTCAGATTAAAACTCGAAGAAGAAGAAGAAAAAGACATGACATACATTATACTTACAAAATTGTAGTAAAGTTCTAGTAAAATTGTAGAAAAAATGTATTCTGGTGTTTATATATATTTTTAATTTAAATATTGTATGAAAGTTGAACAATATTTGTAAAAAATTATATTTAAGTTGTATGATATTGTAGTTGTATATAACTGGGTAGAAATAATGTATAAAGTTGTAAATAAGTTGTATAATATATAATTAGTTGTATGAATTTGTTTTTACTATGTATAAATCAGATACAAAATATACAAAAGACATATTGTATAAAATTTGTATTTAAGTGGTATGATATTGGAGTTGAACGTAACTGGATAGAAATAACGTATAAAAATTATAGATAAGTTGTATAATATATAATTAGTTGTATGAAATTTGTTTTTACAACTTTCATACATTATTTACCTATATAAATAATGTGCTTTTGTGGGTCCCCCTTGTCAGCATACCCCTCTCTCTCCTACATTTCTAAAGATCCTTCTAATTTCCCATATACTATTGCAAAAAAGGTACATTAATACCATCATTTTCTATTCCTATTCCTCTACTCTTTCTCTTCATAGTCCCTTGTGCTTTCATAAATTCACTTAGCTGATTTACCCCGTAAAAGAAAAAGTTAGGACCTTTGAAATATTTCAGTTCAGATCTCAATAAAGCAGGCCCTAAGGGAATCCTAAAAAAATGAATCTTAAACAAGAAACTCACACAATATCAATTAGCAGTAATCACTGGTAGATGCCAAAACGTGATTGAAGGGAAGAAAAAAAAAAGGAAAGAGAAGCGGAGAAAAAAAAGAAAAAAAAAAGAAAAAGGGTGTAACTAAATTCCTTGATTTAAGGCATTAATAATGGATTTGGAGCCTTTTAAGGTGGATATATTTTGTAAACAAAATTTGTTTAGGTCGGTTAATTAACTAAACATGGACATTTTTGGTAATAAAGTTTCAAATAGTGTATAGGTATGTAAAAATCCCTAGATATTATAACATAACTTATGTTGGTACTGTATTAGATTGGGTTTCTACTTCTCATTATTTATCATCATTTGTTTAAACTGTTAAAAAATTGGCTATTTAACTATCTCACGCCGGCTTGCCTAGTAAGTGAATGTTAGGGCCCATCACACTTTCGAGGTTGGAATTCTGGATCGTGACAAAACAATTATCTACTGCGTTTTGGTCACCCTCGAGCTAGGCAGACATTCATGGTGAAATAATTTTTTAGAAAGAAATCTCATATATAAAGAAGTAAAAATAAAAAGTGCATGAAGATATTTTACTTTGTCAGGTAAGATTTCCTCCAATTTACTTTCTTTTGGTAAGTTTTTCTATTTGTTTGGTTGATTCTTTAGGTCATTCTAACTCGTTGCTTTTTGCAAGTAATATACCATAATAATATTGTCTTTCTCAAGATGACTGGCGTATAAATATAAATTGATAATTGAACATGTGAAGTATATAAGTACAAAGTGACAGACTATATTAGTCTTGCTGGATTGTATTGTTCTGCTTTGGTGATTAAAAAAATTTGATAATTAAAAAAAAAGGTGTAACATCGAATATATATATATATATATATATATATATATATATACATATATATATTAGTACTATCTAGGATTAGGGTAATTTTCCAAAGCACAAATTTATTTTTATTGAGTGTTGACTATTCTACATTTTGAATTTCATTTCTCACGAAGTTACTACAAGTAGGGGAATCAATGATTCAGTTCGGCCTATTATTTTATAAAATTTTTATCATGTTAAATTTTTGGTTGTTCAATCTTGTATAACTAAAATTATACTTTTGGTTTCTCTTCGGTATCGGTACGGTTCAGTTAATTTTTCGCTATTTTTTTAAAGAATGTCATGTAAGAGTCGCTATTCAAAGTTAGAATATGATAATATGTACTTGCATATGATTTTGACAAAATTCTCTAGATATTTTTACTATTTTAAAAGTGATGATCTTTCATGTTCCTTTGATCATCATCAAAGGAACATGAAAAATGTCTATAATATAGATTCATCTCACTATTTTATGGTAGCATAAAACAATATAAGTAAAGACAAAAGAAATATAAATCATACGAGTGAAAAGATACTAATCAAGTTGGGACTCAAGAATAGAGCTTATTAAAAGATTAGTATCCCACAAGAGAAATTCAAATCATACAAAAGGAAATATATTCAATACATTGTGTCTTGCTACTGAAAATCGCTGGAATACCTGGTGGCTTGCTACTCAAGATGTTAGAACTAATTTAGTTTCGATATGAGTAGTAAAATAAGTTTGGAAGTTGGGACTTTAGATATTAATTATTTGGTCACTTGTAGCTATTTCAATAATTCCAAGACCCACGAAGAAAACTTAGTGCTTTGTTAGTTTTAAACTTAGTATATAAAATATATTTTTCATATATAAATTTATTCGGTATTTTTTCGATTTATTTTTATAAAATAAAAAATCTATCCTATTATTCGATACAATTATAAATTTATATAAATATCTATGATTTTATTGAGATAAACTTAATAATCGGTTCGATATGATTCGATTCGGTAAAATTAGTCGGTTTTAAAAATTCATTAACACCTCTAGCTACAAGTGCTTCATCTTTGAATGTAAGAAGACCGTAGTGGCCTAAAGGCAAATAACCAAAAGACAAAGGGTTCCTCTCAGAAAAAAAAAGAGGGAGGGGGGGGGGGGTGTCCTTTCACCCAACAAGTCTTGGCATTAACTCCTCACATGTATACAACATATGATTCAGACGTTTAATTGGAAGAAAAATGTTTTGAAAGCCAAAATTAGAGCTGTTTGGTTAAAATTACTCTGATTCATGAAGATCAAATCAAAATAGCTCAAAATCAACCATCCAATTTGGCTAAGAAAAAAAAGTTGGATTCCAAAAATTGATTCTGCATTTTTTCTTTTGCAAATAAAAGACAACATGAGATGTTCAAAATAAAATATCTAAAGTTTGTTTATTCAGAAACAAAGACTACTTCTGAACAATTTAATCAAACGCATAATTTTCTCAGAACTAGTTCGTAGAGAAGTAAACTAAATCAAATTCAAACGCCAATAGATTTTGACAAAAAGTAAAGAATATTCTTCAAATATTATTTCAAACATACAGCTTTTCCTAAAAAAAATTCAAAAAATGAATTTTCTAAAACTAAAAACCAAGTACAAAACAACAAATCCAAAAGAAATGTAGCAAAAGAAAAAGACAAAAGCATGGCTTAAAGAAAAGCCTCCCTTCAAATAATGAAGTAGCAAATGTGTGGAGAGCCATTGGATTTTGCAGGCTTAGCATTTTACAAAAGCCATTGGAGAATCCCAATGCTTCCCCCCCCCCCCCACCCCCCACCCCCACCCCAAACTCCACCATTACATAGTCACATAGGAGTACTTCACTCTTTTCACTTCATCTCCACCCCACCCACCCCGCCAAACCCCCCTCTGTTCTAAAAATCTTGCTTACCATCTCTAACCAATAACAAAAGAAAAACCCTTTCCTTTTCATCTTCCTCAACCATTTCTGGATCTGAAAAACTATATTTTATTACTTCAAAGGGTGGCGGTTTATTATTTTCTTTTTGTGTATAAATAAATTATTATTCATTCAGATTTCAGAAGGAACACTTCCCATAATTCTAACCCCTCAAAACCCACCCACCCCCACATGAGTAGTAGTGAAGAGATGTCTGAAGATGAGGAGCGTCCACCTTGTCCTTCAGATCTCTCCGGCGGCGCAGCAAAATCCCGCAACTGTTGCGCCGTCAGCGGTGGCTCCGTTACCGGCGGAGGTGGAGGAGGGATTTTTCACTTTTCACCACACCCAGATCAAGTTCTTGAAAATGTGCTAGAAAACGTTCTCTGTTTCCTCACTGATCGCCGAGACCGTAACGCAGCATCCCTCGTCAGCAAATCTTGGTATCGGGCCGAGGCCCTAACCAGATCCGAAGTCTATATCGGCAACTGTTATGCCGTTTCTCCAGGCCGAGTTACGGCCCGTTTCAAAAGGGTGACCTCTGTGGCCATTAAAGGGAAACCTAGGTTTGCTGATTTCAGTTTGCTTCCTCCAGATTGGGGGGCCCACTTTGCTCCTTGGGCTTCTGTTTTGGGTGAAGCTTATCGTGGGCTTGAGAAGTTATACCTGAAACGCATGTCCATAACTGATGATGATCTGTCTTTGTTGGCCCGTTGTTTCCCCTATTTCAAAGAGCTTGTTCTTGTCTGTTGTGAAGGTTTTGGGACTAGTGGTCTTGCTATCGTAGCCCGTGATTGCAGGTTAGTATACTTTTATTGGGATTAGATCTGTTTCTCCGCAAACCCCTTATTTTGGTAAAGTTTTTATTTTTTAGTGTAATTGGAAGTTTGCAGTTTAATTAGTGTAGATATATTAATTTTATTTGGAGTTATGCTTCATGTGAGCTGGCTGGTGTTTGAATTAATGATGTTATTGGGTTATTTGTTAACTGTTTATTTCTGCATTTGAAAGTTAAGGGTATTTCTCGAGGAGACTTGCATTAAAGTTGTGGTTTTTGAGCTTGACACTAGTGTTTGTTGTATTTGATTTGTGAGTTTGCAGTTTGTGAAATATAGTGCTAGTAGTATGATTGATTTTGTTATGGATGATGAAAGGTTTATTACTAACTGCAGGCAAATTAGAGTTCTTGATCTGATAGAGTCTGAGGTGTCGGACGATGAAGTGGACTGGATTTCCTTCTTCCCTGAGAACAAGACGTGTTTGGAGTCTTTGACCTTTGATTGTGTTGAATGCCCTATTGATTTTGAGGCATTGGAGAGGCTAGTAATCAGGTCGCCTAGTTTGAAGAGGCTGAGGTTGAATCGGTTTGTTTCTATTGCGCAGCTGTATCGGTTGATGATTCGAGCTCCACAGCTTACCAATTTGGGAACAGGTTCATTTGGCCCCTCGCTACTCATTGATGACCAGGACCCTGATTATGCTTCTGCTTTTTCTGCCTGCAAATCCATTGTCTGCCTCTCGGGTTTCAGGGAAATTGCTCCTGAATATCTGCCTGCAATTTATCCAGTTTGTTGCAATCTGACCTCTCTTAATTTCAGCTATGCTGCCAACATTAATACTGAACAATTCAAATCAGTCATCAGCCGCTGCCATAAGCTCCAAGTATTGTGGGTATGTGGTTTTAGTTTTCTATGTTATTCTTTTGGAGAGATATGAACTTTTGAATATTTGTTATATTAAGCTCAATTTTGATCTTTCAGGTATTTGATTCTGTATGTGATGAAGGACTCCAGGCAGTTGCTGCGACATGTAAGGATCTGCGGGAGATTCGGGTTTTCCCTATCGAAGCCCGGGAAGATGCAGACGCCCCTGTTTCTGAAGTAGGTCTCCTGGCAATTTCTGAGGGTTGCAGGAAACTTCAGTCCATCTTATATTTCTGCCAACGAATGACAAATGCAGCTGTTATAGCTATGTCAAAGAACTGCCCAGACCTTGTTGTATTCCGACTATGCATTATGGGTCGACACTTGCCTGACCATGTTACTGGCGAACCCATGGATGAAGGCTTTGGTGCTATTGTCAAGAACTGTAAGAAACTTACTAGACTCGCCGTATCTGGTCTATTGACTGACAAGGCTTTTAGTTATATTGGACAATATGGAAAATTGGTCCGAACCTTGTCTGTTGCTTTTGCTGGGAACAGCGACTTGGCTCTGAAGTATGTGCTTGAGGGCTGCCCTAAGTTGCAGAAGCTAGAGATCAGGGATTGCCCATTTGGAGATTTGGCTTTGCGTTCTGGCTTACACCACTATCACAACATGAGGTTCCTTTGGTTGTCATCTTGTAGAGTAACTCTACAAGGTTGTCAGGAGATTGCTCGCCAAATGCCCCGGCTAGTAGTGGAAGTGATTGGTTGGGAAGATGAGGAAGAGAGTGAGAATGGTGAGTATGTCAATACATTGTACATGTACCGGTCTCTTGATGGACCAAGGGCTGATGCACCACCATTTGTGCAAATACTATGACGTTTTTAGAAGGAAGATCGGAATTTTATGCAGTAATCGATTCGGGCCTTTAAGAAATGATTTAACTATTTTCTTGGGAAGAGATGCTCTCCGGAAGTCTGCTGCGACCCATAAGAAGGTGCAAGTCTCCTTGAGCAAATGAATGGTGCACCACTTGCAAAGGAGGTGAGCAATCTATACTATATTCACTGCTGGTCTACATGGATGTCAATGTATATGGTTCAGTACAAAGATTGGTTTTTCCAAAGCAGCGATCGAGAAGACAAACGTTGTTGTATCAGTAATCTTTTCTTTTCATTTTCTTTTACTTCATGTTCACGGGGCCTTTCAATTTAGCAAGTGGAGTGTTCGCAGACGCCACAGTAAGGGTAGATGTTCCAAATTGCGTGCTGGCGGGTGCACATTGCAGCTCAATGAGACTTCTAAATAGCTCGTTGGAGAATGGGGGATAGCGAGAATCGACACACATGGAATACATCTGCATGCTCGAGTTATTGGATCGTCAAGCAGTATCTTTTCATACAATTGGGCCTCTACTTTATTTTTGTCTCATTGTTAGTTTAGACTTCTTGAAGCTTTTTTAGTTGGTGATAGCCTAATGCTCAGGAAGGATACAGCAGTTGGATCTCTCCATCTCGCTTTCTAGAAATATTTGTTCTTTCCAGATTGTGTTGTTCTTAGCACCTGACTGTTGAATTTATTATTGTTATTGTTAGAAGAAATGGTGAGAGATGGGTAATAAATGCCAAATATGCATGGACCAGATGCTAGTGTGAGCTTTGTCTTTGCCTTTTCTTTATGTGGAATGATCAGCCTTGATAGTGAGACCCATAAATGATGTATGGAAAGCATTGTGCAAGTACAAATTGCAGGACCCCCTCTCCCCTTCTCCTTACACACACACACTCTCCCCCCTCATAGTTTGTCACTGTGTGTGTGTGTGTGGGATCCATGTATCAGTCTTATCCTTTCTATCTTTCCAGCTAATGAATGGCCCTTATTTTTCTCATCTGTTTTCTCTGGAGGAGTCTCTGTAGTGGGAAAGGATAGTACAACACATCCCTTATATGATAATTCATTGAACAAAATCTGATTCTTTTGGATAAGAGTCCTGAGGAGCCTGCTATATTATCTGTATACTGTTGTATGCTGCTGCATTCTTGATCTGTATTGAGTAGAATTCAAAGTGGGACCATATCACCAATGGATTGGTTTGATGATCTGTCACCAACCCCTTTATTTGATTTTCAAGGAGGAGCAACTCAAAGGGTTCTATCTGTGTATGTATATATTTTTCTCTGTATGACTGGTATGTAATAATGAGGAGAAAAATCTGCTTTCTGTGTTGATATTTTCTCTGGCATGTATATGATGAAAAAGCAAAACCCTATTTTATCAAAGTGGGATCTGAGTATGCAAATTGAATGAGTGATGGGAAGCAAGACTTCCCTTTTCTTTTTTGTCTACTAAACATTTGTAGGATAAGTGGACCTGACCCCATTTTGCTTCTCCTCCATTACATTAGCAGTTAGCCACCTCATTCTACCTATCATATACCTCTACTCTTCACTAAGCAAGATATTTGATAAATAAGTACTATAGTTTATTTGCAATTTGACTGTCAAATTCTCTTTCACTTTCAACACAAAAAAGCTCTGTGCCCTTGGGAGGAAAAATGGTGACACTACAGTGCAAGAAAAATACATGGAAAGTGACCTAACAATAAGGACAGGCTTAAGCATCTTTCAATCTTGGCCATGCTATGCGTTTGAAGACCACTTCTGATGGACACATCTGACATAATTAATGAGTATGGACAACTGACTAAACAAACAAAACAATACTGCCACTCTTAAAATAATAACAAAAAAGCTATATATTTTTTGTATATACGTATATATTCGGAATGTTATACAAAAATTATATACTTTTTCGATTACCGAATGTAAATAGTTTCTGGCGCGGGCAAAAATGATTAAAAAAAATCCGTTAAACACACACATGTATATACTTTTTTTAAAATTAGAATGTAGAAAAAGAATAAATAGAAGGCAATCAATAGAAGTTCACTAGACACTGACTGAGCAAATTAGGTAGACACATACATCAAAGTGCCTAAGCTACAAAGTTGAGTTCCTTTAGCAATTTTTGTAGAGAATGGCCAAAATCATCTATAAAAAAAAAAGGTGGACCCCTACTAAAGTGATCATTGAGTTTGGTGGGCCACGTGTACGGTATGGAAGGTGGAATACATTAATGCACCCCCTTTTTCTTATGCATAAAGAAGTATTAAATTCAGTAATCGTCTTTAATTACTCTCTCCGTTCACTTTTATTTTGGTACGTTTTGACTTTTCACGCCCCTTAAATAATAATAAATGAAATGCATAATTTATCATGATATACATATTAATAGATGCATATTTTATTGGATTTGAGAAAATAATTTGAAATGAGGTATAACAGGAAAAAAAATTGTCTTCCCTTGATATGCGTAAAGTAAGAAGTAAAAATAAAAATTTACTTTTAGTATGCATGCCAAGTAAAAGTGAACGGGGGAGTACTTAATTAATACTTCGGAGCATCACTCACAATCACAAATGAACCTATTTCATGTTCCACTTGGCCAATTATCTCCTCAGAGCCGTACACCCTTTTTTAAATTGTGCTATCCGCTTGTACCTCTTTATATCAATACCAAAAAAATTATTTATATTTTGTAGTTATTAAGAAACATAAATAGTAGTTGAAAGAACTCGAGAAGTTAACATACAAAGAAGTAACAAATATTGAAAACTAACTTATCTTTATACAAATAGCAGATCTATTATTTCAATTTTATGCACGACAAACATGGATTGAGGGGGGTTGGAAAAGTGGGTGAATCCAAAAGAAGGGTTAGGGGATTATGCACAACTTTAGTCTGTTAAGCACATTCATGGCTGAAGTAAGCACGAGGTCAACCACTAAAGTATATGCGCTTTCGCTACTCCACTTTCTTACATTTATTTTCCCACTTTAATTTTTCTATTTAATGCATACGTGTGAACGTTCTTCTGTTTGTTTTCCCCTTCTTAAAAATATCCTATCCCATTTTTTAACACCCCCTCCAACTGTCAGAATCGATCATTCTCGATTAACTTGGTTGGGTTCCATAAATAACCAAAGAAAATAACGTATTAAGTATTTTTACATGTACAGATGTCCAGCTTAAAAAATGATATGATGATTATTAGTATTCGGACATTTGAATGAAGTTGAAATAATAAAATGTAATATGTAACTAATATGAAATTAAGGCATATAATTGATTGATTTGATAAAGTCACATGTGGAAGAACAATAAATTTGTTAGATGCCGTTCAATTGGTAAATGACGTTAAAATCTTGAGTTTGAAAATAAATGCGTTGGGAGACACCAATGACATATACTACTAATATTTAGGTAGATAATTTTAAAAGTCGAGTTGTGGGTAGGTTTTTTTAAATATTTTTGAGACACTGAGACTTTGTACTTGTTACTTCGGCCTGCCTTCTGATCGGATCATATAATTTTAAAATAATCAGATTGATGGACAATTCATTTTTAAAAAGTTTGTGTCTGCAATAAATATTTCCTTTTTTTTCTTTTTCCTCTTTCTAAAAATAAATTTCTTTGTCCACTATTGAGGACATGAATTCTTAATAAATTATATTTACTTAGATTTCTTGTCATACTTGCGTGTGATTGTCTGGTGATGGATCATGTGAACGAGTAAGATGTTGTTCTTTTGTTTTAAGAAAAAGAAATATAACAAACACTTTCTTGGAAAATATTGGCATCAACTTGAAATTTTGCTATACAAACAAAAGCAGAAACCTAATTTTTGACTTAAGTGATATACTTATTTGAATACCTCATTCACTAGGGGTGAGAGGGGGGTGGGGCTATTCTCTCATATTCTAGTCACATGAATTGGTTTGACAAGCAAAAGGCTCTAACCAAGATGTTACCAAACATCACATGATAAAGAAAAGGCTCAGAAGACAAAAGGCCAACTCATAAGTTAAGCATCACTATTGTGTGTATCTGTGTGTGTTTTTGTTTTTGTTTCTTTATATGTTTTTATTGATCAATTTAAGTATTTATTTAGTTTCCCCTAATGATTTCCTGTGACTTTTGAAAACATGTTAACGTCCGAATACATAAATCCCTCTGGTGTCTTAAAGTGATTAGTTGTGCAAAGAAAGTGGCGTATTATGTGATGTTTTTATACTTCAATGTCACCTGAGGGGTGATTTGTGTGGTGTTCAATTTTTCGCGTGCACACATTATAAAAGGACTTGGTTCTTCTATGTGTTCTCTATACTACTATTGCGGAAATAACAAATGCGGAAAGTAAAGAACACAAATATTTTTACGTGAAAAAAACCTGGCTCAAAAGGTGAAAAAACACCGACCTATTACTCAGTAGGATTTTCCCCAACACTTTACTAAATCACTGAGCCAAATATCATTTACAAAATTCTTTGTAAACCTAAGGATTACCTCTAATGCTGTAGTGGCAACCAACTTCTAACTATTGCGACAACTTCAAGCTAACTCTAACTTGAATACTCAGAGTACCTAATGCAATTGCTTCTAGATAAAGCTGAAAGGTACAATTTGAAAACACCTACTACAATGAAACTAGAATAATAAACAGAACCTTGGAATTGGTTCTTCTATCTGGTCCATGTAGCTTCAGGTTCGCACACTTGAATCACACAAGAATTGCTTGCAAAATGCCTTGCTATTTTGCTCTCAACTCACGTTTAACTTCAGCGTTTGTGCATACCTGTAAAATGAACATCCTGCAATTTCTAGAGTTAGTAGAATAGGAAATAACTAGAGTTCCAATGCTATACCCTTCCATGGTGGAAGAGTTCTAGTTATCTTCAACTTCTAATCCTTCCCTTATCTTAGATAAATTCTTTCGAGTAAGGAGTCATTCTCCTTATCAATTATGCAACCTTTTTGATCATGAGATATCAGATATAACAACTTAAATTTATCTCCTTCACGTGCATCCCTTATGCTCGAATCTGCCCGTGTCTGTGTACACTATGTATGGACCTGGTTCATACTTGAGTTCCTTTGTCAATCATTAAAACAAACTTCACTTGGACCAACAAATTCTCCCTTTTTGATGATGACAAACTCTGTGCTTTTTGATTAGGTCGCAGCGGACTCAACCTTTGGAAGAGTGGGCGCTAATACTTTTACCCAATAGTGGTATCGGGGTCAATTTCCACAGGGAGCTAGGAAGGGAGTTGGATATTTGTTTAGCCTAGAAATGCGAGTTTGCTTCTAATTGATCTTCTATCATTTTTGGATTTTTTTTTGTGATTATCAACTACAATTTAACAACTACTAATTATAACTAAATTATGCTAAGATATTAAGTCTAGATTGTATGCAAGATAGAGAAAGACACTAGGGTCGTGGCATTTACCTAGGTGGTCAACTAACGGGTAGAGATTTCCAATACGAGAATGATGATTATGGGGCTTATGATATAACCGTTGCACGATAGCACTCACTCTCACACCTCTCGGTAGAAAGAATGATTTTGCCCAATTGACTCTCTCGAGACCAATTGGGTAGGCTAACAAACCAAACAACTTAGGGTTCAAGTTGGGTAATTACTCTCTCGAGGTTTTACCCGTTAATTGGGACTACCATTCTCATAGGTCCATCCCAATTCCTTGTTGGGTTAATTTTGGAGTCATAGACACTCTTTCTCAAGAAGAGTCAAGACCCACTAAGCTAGACTTAGTGTTTGCAACCACCAAATCCAAGTGAAAACATAAAATTAACCCAAATATCAAACACCCAACATCATTCAAGCATTAAACAATCATACCCATTAATTACCCACACTAGGGTTGAGCCACAACCCTAGCTTATGGGTTTAGCTAGCCATAATAACAACAGAAATTGAAGAAGAAATAGATAAAATAAACATATTAATTAACTAGAATGTAAATCTACAAGAATCCACATTAAACAAGATGAAAATGCCCAAAATAGGCTAAAACTTTTTGTCTCACGAGTGCAGCCGCTCTCTAGTATCTTCTTCGTGCCCTAAAAATGGCAAATATTCTATTTATACTAAGTTAAGCAAAATCGGACAAAAATACCCCTGCGGGGTCCGTGCGGTCCGCACGAAGTTGACACGCGGCCGCACTGGGTTGCTTGACTTCAGAGACTTGCCTTCTGAAGATGTTGACGCGGACCGCACAATGATGAAGTGCGGCCGCATGATGACTGGCGCGGACCGCGTGAACTTGTAGTGCGGCCGCGTGAGTGGCTTGTGATGGTCTCTGGACTTTTGTGGTGCGGACCGCGTGAACTTGTAGTGCGGCCGCATGAGTGGCCTGTGATGGTCTCTGAACTTTTTTGGTGCGGACCGCGTGAACTTGTAGTGCGGCCGCATTGGCTGGAACTGAGACTGCCAACTCTCTGAACTCCTATGGTGCGGTCGCATGACATGATGGTGCGGTCCGCACCAAGTTCTGAATATCCTTGCTTTCATGATCTTTGACACTTGAGCAGGTTTCACTCCGTTTCGAGCCGATTTTTGACTTTCGTCATCTTGTTGCTCAAACCTGCAATCAAGCGTAACTTATAAGCATTCTGGGTTTATTTTATGGCAAATCATACATAAAGCATAGGCAAGTATGGGCATAAAACGTGTTAAAATCACAGTTATCACTTTTCATAAGTATAAGCCCTGTTTCAACTCAGCTCAACATTAACACAAAGTTAAAATATTTTTTATTTTAAAGTCACTAATCATCAAGGACCAGGTTCATTAGGTTATAAATATCACAATCCATAGTAAAAAGCACAACCTATCTTCTCCTTTTTGGCATCATCGAAAAGTTGCATAATTATGTTAGATAACCACATTTTAATAGAAATTACTCATGGCCACTTGGGCTACTTCAAATGCACACATGGAATCAAGCATCATCTACCAATCTAATTATATTAGCCATCTTAAGAAGCATCAACAAACAGTTAGAGAACAGAAACAATTGATTGTCATTGATACTAGTCATCCACAAAGCATAAAGAGAAATAAAAATACTGGATCATGAGCAAAAAGAACAAAAAAATCCCATCCGGGTCACTAGTTTGTCTAACTAGGCTAGAAGGTCTTATGGCTGGGAAGGACCAGGTTCATGGCTTGAAGCAGTTTCAGCATATCATGAAGAATGCCATCATTCTTCTCCTTCTCCTTTGCCAGCTCAGCTCTGAGAGAATCTCCTCAGTTTCTATTTCTGCCAGCCTCTTCTTTAGCCTATCAATTTCAGCATCCTTAGCCCCACTCTCTTGCACCAAGGCTCGCACTTTGCTGTTCACAGGTACCTTTTTGGATGAACCAGGTTCTATGGGAGTGGTGTGGACTTTATAGTTACATGCAGTCAAAGTGTTTGCCCCAAAAGTGATCATTGCTTATACTAACTTCCCATTTCTTGATGGGTACCTTGGAGTGTGCAAGTACAACCGTGAGAATAAAACCATAGGGTATGGCATGAGTTTTGGTGCCAGTTAGAACCCTATCAAGAAGCTGGATGATAAATCCAGACCAATTGATATGCCTTCCACTGTCCAGACATTACATAAGGACCAGGTCCATGAATGTGGCAATATGCCTCTTTTCCTGTCTAGGCAGCACAACTTTGTTAACAAATTCAAATAGCACTTTGTGGGGTGACTTCATCTCATTTTTGTATATAGCCTTGGGCTGAAGCTCTTCTTCATTGTCACCAAACTGTCTTGTAATGGCAAGGGAGGTCGGGAGATTCTCTAGACTTGGCCATTGAGCTTTTTGTAATCATTATACCCTTCAGCAGGTACACCTAAGATCTCTCCCAATTCTTTTTCATCAAAACTCATTGTCACTCCCTTCACCACACAGGTGACTCTGCCATTTTTTATCTCACAATTTGCCATGAACTCCACAATCTCAGTTCTGGCAAGCTTTTCATCCATCTGAAGGACCATGTCATTCCAACCCTGCAGTTGTAACTTTTCTAGCAGCAATCTCATACCTTCCTCCTCCAAGTCCTTGAGGAGTCTACCCTTCAAGATGGTTCTTTTTCCAAACTTAACAATCTTATCCTTCTCCATCAAATTCTTATTCTTCTTCTTCTCCAGTCCATTCTTCTTCCTCCATTATTTTCACGTTTCTAGATTTCAATGCAGACCTGGTTCTTTTAGCCAAGGTAGAAGGCTCTGCAGACTTTGTTTTTGAAACAGAATTCTTTGCGGAAGTCTTGACTTTCTTTGCCTTTGGAGTCACAACCTCCATTTCCTCCTCTTCATCACGAAGGACCAGGTCCATCTCATCAATTGTCTCAACAGGCTCAACCACCTTAATCTTTCCTTTCGCAACAACTTTTCTCTTACTTTCTTCTAAGGCCTTTTCCAATTCAGCCTCACTCTGCTTCTTCTGACTCCTAGTAGCTCTTCTTCTTGTAGGAGGAGTCTCTACAGGGATAGAAGAGGCAGCCTTTCTCTTCTTGTTTGCCCTAGCAATACTAGGGACTTTAACTCCTAAACTCCTTTTCCTTTTAGGATTGTAACTGTCAGACACCTTTTTCAGTAGGTCTACAAGGGGTTCCTGTTCAGATGGAACATGTTCTTGAATATTCTTCCCCAATATAACCAACCCCTCAGCAACTTCTCCAGACCCACTCCCCCCTTTTTCTCTCACACTTTCTTCTTCTCCAGTAGATTCCTCACTTCACACTACCATAGCTCCTGTTTCTACAATCAAACTAATAAGAGCAGGTGAAGATTCAACCACTCCTTTTCCCATTCCCCTCACAGCACCTTGAGCACCCTCACTCTCCTTTTTTTACCACCAATTTTCGGGACTCAGTGGTCTCAACCTCAGCCACATTTCCTACCAGAAAAAATCTATTTTCCAGATTTGCAACAATCTCAGATATTACTTCAGATGTAATTTTAGGGCCAGATGTTACCTGCTCTGTTTTATAAGAAACAGTTTTCCCCTCAGTAGTAGCTTGAATGATTCATCAGATTTCTGGGGTTCTTCTTCCCGACTTGCTTTCAATTGTTCATTAATTTTCTTGATTTTTTTCCTTCACCGACAACCGTGCGAGCCATTATCTTGAACCTTCCTTTCTTAGACGTGGGTGTGGTTGAAGGTGTGATGGATGGTGTGGGTATAGTTTCATTGGGTGATGATGAGGGATTCTCAGAAGGGTTTGCCATTTCTGTGTTTAGGTATGAGAGAAGATGAGTGTGTGTTTGGAATATGAAAGAAGAAAGAGAGAATTGTTTGACGCCTTGGAAATTTAGAAGTGAAGAAACAACTAAGGCCTAATCAATTTAAAGAGGAAGAGTTTAATTGGGTAATGAAAGCTTTTTCAGAAGTCTAATCAAACTGGAAGACGGTTTGAAAAGATATTGGAGACTCTCCCTAGAATATAGGCACTTATTGCGTTTTTGGACTCTGTTTGAATGAAACTGGTTCATTTCATAATGGATAAGCTCAAGGAGGTTAGAATTAATTGGGAGTCTCATTTTGATCTTAATCCAAATATAATTATTTCAAAATATGCAGAGTGGAGAGCATGTGCCATATAATCATGATGAACCAGGTTCTTCACAGAGAAATCTCTTATGTAAGTCTGAATTTTTCAAGAAAATAAAGATAATATCATTAGAGATTAATGAGATATTTTAGCACATGGCACAAGAGTATACTAATAAAAGAATAAGACTGAGCAAAATCTAACCTAATTATGTACAAAAATTCACAAATTTCCTAACCAAAGTTTTGAGTTAGAACTGGTTCCTTTTAGGTGATCTTAATCATCCCTAATTCTAACTTGTTCCTTTCAAAGTGATATCTACTTAGAGCTTTTGTGAGGATGTCAGCTATTTGCTTGTTAGTAGCACAAAATTCCACAATGATCAAACTATTTTCATAGTTGTCCCTCAAAAAGTGATGCCTAACATCTATGTGCTTAGTTCTCTTGTGATGAGCCGGGTTCTTGGTCATGCTAATTGCACTAATGTTATCACAAAAGATGGGGATACAACCTCCATCAATTCCAAAATCTATTAATTGTTGTTGATCCACAACAATTAAGCACAACATGAGACAGCAACAATATACTCAGCTTCAGCAGTAGATAAGGCCACAGGATTTTGCTTTTTGGTGGCCCAAGACACAAGACATGAGCCAAGAAAGTGTGTCATACCCGAGGTGCTATTTCTATCCACAAGAAAACATGCATAATCAGCATCACCATATCCCACTAAGTTGAAGTTACTACCTTTTGGATACCATAGACAAAGGTCAGTGGTGCCTTTTAGGTATCTCAAGATCCTTTTGATAGTAGTCAAGTAAGACTCCTTTGGATTTTCCTGAAATCTACCACAAAGGCCTACACTGAAAGCAATGTCAGGTCTGCTAGCAGTGAGATATAACAAGAGCCAATCATTCCCCTATACAACTTCTGATCAACAGATGAACCATGTTCATCTACGTCCAATTTTGTGGTTGTTGCTATAGGAGTGTTAATTTCTTTGAAATCTTCCATTTTAAACCTTTTAAGAAACTCTTTCACATACTTCTGCTGATGGATCATAGTTCCATTTGAATTTTGTTTAATTTGTAAGCCTAAAAAGAAATTAAGCTCATCCATCATACTCATTTCAAATTCACTCCCCATTAGTTTAGTAAATTCTTTACTTAACTTATCAGTAGTTGCTCCAAAGATTATATCATCAACATAATCTGAACTACCAAGAGATCTTTACCTTTTTCTTTCAAGAATAAAGTATTGTCAATTTTACCTTTCTTGTAGCCATGCTCAAGCAAGAATTTTGATAATCTTTCATACCATGCTCTAGGAGCCTGCTTGAGCCCATAATGTGCTTGGTCAAGCTTGTACACATGATCGGGACATTTCTTGCTTTCAAAGCCCGGAGGTTTATTGACAAACACTTCTTCCGTTAGATAACCATTGAGGAAGGCACTCTTGACATCTATCTGATGGAGAGTGAATTCCATGTAAGCGGCAAAGGCTATAAGGAGTCTAATTGCTTCCAATCTTGCAACTGGAGCAAAGGTCTCATCATAGTCTATGCCCTATATCCTTGAACCACCGATCTTGCCTTGTTCCTTGTAACTATTTCATCTTGATCAAGTTTGTTTCTGAAGACCCATTTTGTGCCAATTACTTATCTGTCCTTGGGTCTTGGTACCGGATGCCAAACTTGGCTTCTCTCAAATTGGTTGAGTTCATCTTGTATTGCATTCACCCAGTCTGCTTCCTGCAAAGCCTCAGCAATATTTTTAGGTTCAATAAGAGATTAAAAAGCATCAAAAGCACAAAGATTATTCAAAGAAGATCTGGTTTCAATTCCAGAGGTTGGATCAGTAATTATGTTCTCAATGGGATGATTACTTTGATACTTGTAAGGTTTCACAACCAGCTGGTTTCCCCTTGATGTTCCTTCAATGTTTTGTTGCTGAGGAACAAGTTCATAGACAGGTTCCCTCGAGGTTTGAGGATCAGTTCCTCTTTGTTCAGTTCCCCCTGTCAGGTTGCCTTGAGTGGAAGGACCTATTCCATCACATGTTCCTTTTTCTGGTGCAGCTTCAGTCTGGGCTGTGGTTTCATTTGACTTTCTTACCAACCCAATTGTTTCATCATCTTGTTCCTTCCTCTCAGAAAGAATGTTAGCTTCATCAAAAATCACATGTACACTTTCTTCTACACACATAGTTCTTTTATTATAAATCTTATAAGCTTTACTATGTGAAGAATTTCCCAAGAATACTCCCTCATCACTTTTGGGATTAAACTTACCTAGGAAGTCTTTACCATTATTATGCATAAAGCACTTGCATCCAAATGCCCTAAGATGGGATATATTTGGCTTTCTCCCTTTAAGTAACTCGTAGGGAGTCTTCTCAACAAGAGGTGTAGTCATGCACCTGTTTATGGAAGGACTCCTTACTCCACAACATATATGTTGTTCACTCTTTTTCCCAGCAAAACTATTTTGTCAGTGGTAAGATTAATCACAAAGCATTTTGTGTAGGTGAATACTACCATGTTACCTCTATCACACAATACACTTATTAGACTGTACTTGAGTCCATCTATCAAGTAGACATTCTCAGTAGAGTAAGAATCAGTCTTACCTGCCTTTCCAACCCCAATGATCTCACCTTTCTTCCCGTTTTCAAATGAGACATTACCTTCTATTAAGGTCCTCAAGTGAAAGGAACTGGTTCTTGCTTCCTATCATATGCTTTGAGCAGCCAGTATCCATGTACCATATTTGGCTGCTCCCCGTCACTTGGACCTGCAAAAGGAAATCATGGGTTAGTCTTAGGAACCCAAACTAGTTTGGGTCCCTTTCTATAGGCAAAAGGATGAATCAAATTCTTTTTAGACCAACTTGGTAACCTATTCTTCCCTTGAACAAACTCTTTGTTCTTTTGACTTGCCTTTTCTTTTGCAGTGCATTCACTTTTATAGTGACCTATTTTACCACAGTGTGTGCAAATTTTGTCCTCAGGAAGTGTGAGGTACTTGCTTTTGGGATCCCACATAGGTGCCAGGTTCCCAAAGCCAAGTCATCTTCTATTGCTACTATGGTGTTCTTGTAGCCATGAAAGTACATCGAAGGGCATGTTCCATTTGCAAGTTTTGTCTAGATCATGCTTGACCTTTCTTAGATCCTCCTTTAGGATTCTTACTTGCTCATCCCTTTTATACAACCTGTCACACCTCCTTTTTTCGTTACTACACCCCCGAAAGGGTATAATAAGGGGAGTTTTTTCAATTAAAGGACAATCGAAACAGGATTCGTTTATTAAGAGATTCAGAGTCGCCACTTGGGAGTTTATGGTGTCCCAAGTCACCGGTTCAAATCCCAAATCGAGGAAAGGGTTTGACTCTGTTTAACAGTCGCGAACCAGAAATCCGAGTAAGGAATTCTGTTAACCCGAGAGAAGGGGTTAGGCACTCCCGAGTTCCGTGGTTCTAGCACGGTCGCTCAACTGCTATATTTGGCTAAAGTCTGATTTTAGTTCATGTCATCCTATAGTGCAATTTTAAAGATTATTTAACCACTTTTAGTTAAAGAATATTAAGAAAGTGAACGTCGTTTAAAAAATGTGCTTTTGGATCACGTCACATGAAATGCACCCGTATCCTTGACACATTTTTATTCAACGTTTTGGGATTTGGATTTGGGTTGCATGAAATGCACACCCGTATTTAGGAAAGTAAGATTATTAAAAAGCGCGCCTAAAGCGACTAGCGTGTTATTATCTTCGCGGGAGGCCATGAAAATTCGCTAAATGGCACGTCCCGAATTCTAAATATTTTAGTGAAGTAATTAAAGAGGGCCACGCAATTTGTGATTTTATTTGGCGCGGCGCACCTCAATTTATTTTAAAAGGGCGTCCTAAAGATGAGCTACTATTAGCTATTAGGATACGTCTCTATTCCTAAAACCTAATTAGTCGAATTAACTAACATCAAGGTATTCAAGAAAAATTGGGCCCCGAGATCAAGTCCAAACTCAAACAAGGACGCTCCCCATTACTTAAGAGACCCTTAGCTCGAGTATGCCACTTAACTTGAAAGGCCCAAAGTCCACCATTTAATTTTAACGCCATTAAATCCAAAAGTGATTCTAGCCTGCCACTACTTTGGGCCCGAAACCAACCTAGCCAAAAAATGAGGCCCAATAGCCCCAATAACACCACAGGGGCGCAGGAATTAGATCTCATGGTTGGCCCTTTTTGGGCCTGAACGGAGGCCTCAAATCCCCACAAGGTGCCACTCGAAATGGGCCTCAGAGGTCATGCCTTCGATCCCAATCAACAACAGAAGGCAACTCGAGTTTTAAGAACACAATAACAAACAAATAAACGTCGCACAATCTGAAAATGATATCAATCGTTGCATCAATGATCAAGAGCATTGGTGGCTTGATTGAAACAATTAACCATATGATCACAGTTCAGTTAAATTTATACATGAGCCCATGACTAATTTACTCGATTAACAAATTACTGAATTAAAGGAGTCCCACAGCCACCTAATACCCACAGTTCTTATAATCACCCAAGACCCCTATACATGCATATGTACCGAGAACCTACTTCACTTTTAACAAACAGTCCAAAACAATCCCAAATCAGAAGGAAACTGCTACACAAATTAACACATTCAAACTGACTATGATATCCTTTGGAGAATGCATAAATTCAAGCTTTACAACTATAGAATAACTAGAAAGGAAATACACGCAGAACAGGTGAAATCCATGAATAGTGCCTTGTTTATTCCGTTTTCAAATCATGCTTCCAACTACATGTTTAAGTGAAATCCCAGAAGGTTGAAATATACTTGGAAAATTAAAGCAAAACAAGAAGAAGAGATGATCAGCAAACGAGCAACAGCAAGAGTAGTGTCTCAGCAACAGGACCGACCCCAGGATATTCAAGGAAATAGAACCACTTTGAACCAAATTGGAATTCACAATCACAACACCCAAAACTTGAAACCAGAATACAATTGAATCTGAAACCAAACCCTTGGACAACAATTAAAACTCAACTCATTTTTACCCCTAGTTATTTGAAATTGCTATCAGAAATAGGACTTGAAGCACTTTCAAAGATCTTTTTTTTTTTTAAGAACAGTAGACCTGCCTCAACTTTCTGATTTTTTTTAGCTCTCTCCCTCTCTTCAGGTCTGCCTTGAAAGGCAAGTTTAGGATGCCTTTTATAGGCAAGCAAAGTAGGGCATCCTTCAGATCTTAGTTTTTTCTTTTAGTCCCTTTTTAATTTTCTTCTTATTCAATTCACCCCTAAGTAAAAAAAACTCTAATTGATAAAATACCCCCCTTCTCCCCTCAGAAAATATCTAAAATCTCTCTAATCTTTTCACATGTGAACTCAACCTTATCCTCTAGAAGCTTCCCTCACAACAGAAATTATTCCCTACCCACCAATGACCAAAACACCCCTTGATACCCCTGTGTTTACTACAAGACACTACCCAGCAATGGGCCAAAGTATGACCTGCTGAACCCAAACAAATCGAATGGGCTGCTTTTCATCAAACGAATCAGAGGCAGCCCAATCTCCAAGCAGACACCTAATTAACAGTTTTTATGAATTCTAAAATGGTTTTGCTCCGATTAACATCCTAAACGAATTAATAACTAATCGATTAGACTAACGAAACTGAATTAAGTTAATTACAAAACCAATTATAGCATTAACCTAATCTTAACAAGCTTAAGAACACCACCCGGGAAAATCCCAAAATCACACAGAGGTCAAGAAACAAGAAGAGACAGAAGAGTAATAAAAATAAAACAAAAGTTAAAATAAAGCTGGAAAGGATAAAGGAAAATACCTATTGAAAACTAAGGAACCTAAAACCTTCAACTTTCGGATTTTTTGGCCAACTATGACGTTAATCATGCGTTCTTAATAAGAACGCATGAATAATATCAAGGTGAGCCTCAAACCCTAAAAACAGACCCGAATTGCAACCTTTTTGGAATTAGGTTTCTGCCCTCGATCTAAGATTCGAGGGGTTCTGGGCATATTCGAAGGGAAATAGCAATGGATTAGGTGTGAGGGGGTCATGGGGGTTGTGTGGTAGTAATTTGAGAGTGATTGGAGATGGCGCCGCCACCGGAGGAAATGAGGGCGGCGCTAGGGTTCGTGGCTGCGAATCAAGATTCAAAGAGTTTGGACAAGTTTTGAAGGAAGCTGGGTGGTGATTTGAGGTGAGGAGGCGAAGGCGGGGCTGTGGTGCTAATTTCACGGTTATTGAACGCCGGCCGCCGCCGTAGGCGATTTTCGGTGGGCGGCAGGCGGTGGTTCAGGGTGGAGTTGTGATAGCCAGTTGTGAGGGGGTTCTGGGAGGGGGGGTAGGGCATTAGGACAGTTAAATACCCGGAGATCATCACTTCTGAGCCGTTAGATTTACTCACCTCGACGGCTCAGATCCAATCGGCCTGAAACGGTGTCGTTTCGTTGTGAAGATGAATTGGACCGGGTTTTTGGAATGGGTATGGGCTGGTTCAAGGGTGGAATCCGTTTGGGCTTGCATATCTAAAACCGAAATCTGGCCCAAATTAACCTCCTCTCGTTTTCAATTTCCTTTTATTCTCCTTCAAAATTCTTTTCTTCTTCTTTTTTTTTGTTTTCAAAATTAAAATGTAAAAACTAAATTAATCCCTAAATCAAATTATCCTACAAATCAAATGATTCATTCTACGCAATAAAACCATAATTAATTAAAACCCAAATTTAAAGGAAAAACTACAAAAATTCAAAACTAAAATTAAAACAGTGCAAAAATAAACTATTTTTGGTGATTTTCTATTTTTGTAAAATAACTAATTTGTTAATCAATCCTAAAATGTAGAGTTAAATCCTAAATGCAAATGCAATATATTTTTGTATTTTTCATGAACTAAATAAAATAAACTTCCGCAGACAAATGCAAACAATTAACAGAAAATGCCACGAAAATCCACAAAATTGCAAATAATAAAAAGAAAATATTTTGTTTTGAATTTCTGGGAGTAATTCATATAGGGCAAAAATCACGTGCTCACAGCTGCCCCTCTTTGCTAGGAAACCCGAAGAGTTTTCGTGCAAAGATAAGTGAGCAAATACGAGCGATTTTTGCCCGTTTGAATACTCCGTGTGAAGCATTTTTGAAAAGTTTGACCGCACCCTGCTTCTGAGGTTGCCTACATATCCTTGGCTAAAAAGGAATTAGGTCAGTGTAGTTCGGGAAGGTCTGGTAGCTGGGACTACCATGAAGCTGTGGTTTCACTGTTGCTGCTGCTGCTACTACTGCTTACTGAACCCCCTTATTACACCGTGTAAAAAAATAAAAAGAAGCTAGACTAAACTAATGTCTATAAATTACAAAACCTATCTATGTCTTCAAACTTGATCTTGTATTTCTTGTTGCCTTGTTGTCTTGTATTCTCTCGATGGAATTCTTTTGTTGTTGCCTTGAATTGTGATCGAGATGTTTCACTATTCTCCAAGTGATGCTTTAACCGCTGAAATTTAAAATATATGCCTCTGTTCTCCAAGCGGGCTCCTGATTGCTAAAAACTTGAAATATATGCCTCTGTTCTCCAGGCGGGCTCCTGATTGCTAAACTTGAAATGTATTCCCTTGTTCTCAGGGTGGGCACCTGATTGCTGAACTTGAAATGTATTCCCTTGTTCTCCAGGTGGGCGCCTGATTGCTGAAACTTGAAATGTATTCCCTTGTTCTCCAGGTGGGCGCCTGATTGCTGAAATTTGAAATGTATTCCCTTGTTCTCCAGGTGGGCGCCTGA
>NW_017671617.1:60958-62232 GCF_001879085.1 Nicotiana attenuata
GGCTCCTGATTACTAATAACTCTAAAATAGTGCCTCTGTTCTCCAGGCGGGCTCCTGATTTCAAAGATAGACAAACGACAAAAAAAGAATTTTCTGCCCCAGTTTGGTGGTCGGGCGCATTACGTTACCAAACACTACCAAAAATTTGGAAGCTAAACTTTGAATTGTACTTCCCTTGTTCTCCAGGTGGGCGCCTGTTTGCGAAAGTTTGAAATATATTCCCTTTTTCTCCAGGTGGGCGCCTGATTGCTGAAATTTAAAATGTATTCCCTTGTTCTCCAGGTGGGCGCCTAATTGCTAATACTTGAAATGTATTCCCTTGTTTTCCAGGTGGGCGCCTAATTGCTGAAATTTGAAATGTATTCCCTTGTTCTTCAGGTGGGCGCCTGATTGCTGAAACTTGAAATATATTCCCTTGTTCTCCGGGTGGGAGCCTGACTTCAACAGAATAGACATAAAATAAAGAAAATTTTCTGCCCCAGTTTGCGCTAGAGATTTGTGAGTTGTTAGCAAAATATAGATCACCTAAGCTATTGATGCAATGATGAGAATAAAACTAAAGACTTGATTGGAATGCACGTCTCCTGTGAGTAAAACCAAGGACATTTGGCGAGCAAATTCATCAGACTAGGTCTTCTATCTTAGGAGAAAGATTCATCAGACTAAGATTTAGATCCTAGGAGAAAATTCAACAGACTAGGTCTTTTGTTATCTTGCTATCTTAGGAGAAAGTTTCATCAGACTAAGATTTTGATCCTAAGAGAAAGTTCATCAGACTAGGTCTTCTATCTTAGGAGAACAATTCATCAGACTAAGATTTAGATCCTAGGAGAAAGTTCATCAGACTAGGTCTTCTATCTTAGGAGAAAAATTCATCAGACTAAGTCCCTTTTTTTTGTTATCTTAGGAGAAAAATTCATCAGACTAAGATTTCTATCCTAGGAGAAAATTCATCAGACTAGGTTTTCTATCTTAGGAGAAAGATTCATCAGACTAAGATTTTGATCCTAGGAGAAAGATCATCCGACTAGGTTTTCTATCTTAGGAGAACAATTCATCAGACTAAGATTTTGATCTTGCTATCTTAGGAGAAAGTTTCATCAGACTAAGATTTTGATCCTAGGAGAAAATTCATCAGACTAGGTTTTCTATCTTAGGAGAAAGATTCATCAGACTAAGATTTCTATTTGGAGGAAAATCCATCAGACTAGGACTTTTTATCCTAGGAGGAAAAAATGTGAGAAGCAATGGCAGCATTTTATGCACGCTAACAA
>NW_017671617.1:62521-64214 GCF_001879085.1 Nicotiana attenuata
GACGAGGTACGTAGTAGTTAGTACGTACTTCCTTTGTCGTCTCTCTTCTTCTTCTTTCTTCTTTCTTTCTTTTTTTTCCTTATTGTTGAACCAACTTTCTTGCACTGCTTTGTTCCTGTTTCAAACAAAGAAAACTTGTGAGTCTAAAATGTGGTGGTTAGTTTGTGGCCTTGAACTTCGAGGGCGGCCCGATATCCTCTATTCGTTGCATTGCATGAACTGGCATTCCCCCAACCCTTATGTCTCATATGAATCCCAAAGCACGTCTATTGCCCCCACTCCGTGTACATGATGTTCTCTCTTGACTTAACCACTGGCGAGGCCTTGAGGTTTATTGTTCCTTCACTTGCCTTGATAACTGATTCTCACTTGGGGACCTTGCTAACCACTTTCTTTATTACCCTTAACGTAGAAAATATCTCTGATCCGTTCACCAAACACCCTCCATCTGATATGTAGCAAACCTTTCATGTTTTACCGAAAATACCTTTGATCTGTTCCCCCTAAACCCTTCATTTCTTGCGTTGTTCATGATTTGACAAATACCAAGCCCTTGCATTTCACAAGGATCACAAAGCATGTAGATTGTTGCCAACTCAGTGTGCCTGCTGTTTTTTCCTGACTTATGACGATTTGCTATGCTGGCCAGATCCCGTTTTGTTCAATTGGAATGCTGGTGGCAGATTTTGAAGTCATTTCTCACTTGTTATGACCAAACAAACTCAGGAAGAGGGAGTAAACAAGACAAAAGGAACAGAGTAAAGTATAATGAAAAGAGATGATTCCTAACAAGAAAACTACAAAGTAGAAACCTATCGGATGTGGATACCGACTCTGATGACCTTGACATGCACCTGCAGCCTATTCTGTTAAAAAAATCTGATGTTCAGCTCTTGTTGTACCTTTTTTGCCGTGAAACTGGGCTTTAATGCTCTGCCTATCCAATCTGATTCACAATCCTTATTCGACTTGTAGTGCCTGAAGGGTTTTCACCATCAAGCCTCTCTCATTTTGGTCTTTCTCTCACCTCACTATCGCCTTATGGTGCCCGTGAAGGTTTTCACCAATAAGACTCTCTCATTTTGTTTTCTCTCAGCTTTCATTGCCTTGCGGTACCCGTGGGGGCATTTATCATCAAGACTATCTCATTCTTTATTTCCCTTGTTTGGACCGGAGTGTTACCCCTGATATGGTTCACCTCTACTCGCTTGACCCGGCATCTCTCGAAGATTGATCAGAAGGTCTTTCTTTGGACCGTAATGCAGGCTTTTGGACAGGATTAGGAAGAAAGGGTATCAAAGGCTCAAAACAATTCAACATGAGCTCAAAACAATTCAACATGTGCTCAAAATTACAACTTTCGGAATCAGATTTCTCACAACAACCACAACTTCTGCCCCAGTTTCTTTCTTGGGGACTTTTGGACTTTTTTTTCGGTGTGACTGAACCTCAGAGAGAGGCTGCCTACGTACCCTTTCGGGATCAAGTCAAACGTAGTTCAGGTCATAGAATTACTTCGTTGTTGCGATCTTTCCTTTTCTTCCACTTTTCTTTTCTTTCTTTTCATTTCTTTTCTTCTCCTTTCTTTTCTTTTCTTTTCTTTTTCTTTTCTCTTCTTTTTTCCTTTTCTTTTCTTTTCTCTTCTTTTTCTTTTCTTTTCTTTTCTTTTCTTCTTTCTTTTTTCTTTTTCTAC
>NW_017671617.1:64239-120400 GCF_001879085.1 Nicotiana attenuata
CTTGTGTCCTCCACTGATACTTCCCAGCCCGGGCTTACGAGTTTTTATTATTGATTTCCGAAAGAGGGGTATACAAAAGAATAACCGAAGGCTCCAACAGTGGCACGGTAACAAAGGATAAAGTGTAATTGTAGATATAACAGAACAAATATGCCTATCGTCATTCCAATCTCCAAAACATGCCTAGACAAACCTAACAATTAAACAAAACATGAGGAAAACATATGTAACATCTTTATGTCGCCACCGGAGAATTTCCTAACCATACTCCACACATTGCCTTCGACCATTTGTCAATTACCCAAGCACCGGTTGGACAAACAATTCTTCCCGGACACGAACGGCCCCTTGTAGACTGGGGCAAGACTTGCCTTTGGCTTCAAACCGATATGGGATCATGCATGATTCAACAGTATTTCTTTATGTCACGTTTGCCCCAGCTTTCACCACAAGTCTTGGGCTCAGTGATGTGATCTCAAAATGCCCCTTACGTATTTCGCCTCATTACGTCTTCAACATTGTTTCATTGCGGTTCATTACCGAACCACAACATGGACTTTTAACAAACTAGCTCGAAATTAGTGTGTTGCATGTCATGTCACCAGAACCAGACATTTGAAAAGAATTGAAAAGGAGAAAGAAAACTAATAAACAAAACTGTAAAATCTTAGGGAAACAGAGAATTGCATCTAGATGACGGTGAAAGGGTTTAAACAACAGAACAAACAGACAAACCTAGACAGTCACTAAACAAGCTATTACGAAACAAACGAAGGCAAAGTGAAAACGATAGAAGGGTTTGAGTCACAAGACAATATCCGGATTACAACCTGAAATAACCGGACAACAGAAATCGACAACAAAATAAACCACCCAAAAAACTTCCACTCTGGCTGACCAAGAAATGGAGCGTCGTTTCCCAATTACCAAGCATGACATCTATAACCACTGATTTTCGCAACATATGTTGGCTGGACCTCACCAATTCAATATTATTGACTTCAATTTCAACAAGTTCCGAGAGTGGTTCTCATAACTCCCTGTCACCATGGATCTTTCCCCACAAAATGCGCATTATCATGTGCAGGTAAAAGGTTCTGTGCCAACTGTCAGCGGTGGCACTGTACCTGGACCCAATCTATCCCTTCTGAATCTCCTTTCTATCTCCTCTTTTCAAATCCACCGCAGGCAACTTTCGACATCGCTACCCTTAGACATTGGAATAGGGTATTCACACCTTTAGAAGGTCAAAGCCTCTTGCACGCTTTGTCCACATGATCTCGGAGGAATGGGTGCAATCAAGGTTATATCGCTTATGTTTCTCAAACAAGTGTGCAATGACTCTCCAAGGGGTGAAAGTTTTCTGGCTTTCTGTGCCCTATCTCTTGCTTGAAATTTTGGGCTGGCCCGCCAAACCTGCTCCAGGGATCTTGTAGGCTCTTAGGGTGTGGTAGGTGTTTGATTGTGTAAGCACTTTTGTGGATGTTACGCGCCACTTGCGCTATGGTAGGATGTTTGGGGGTATGTTTGGGCATGGGGACAGAGAATAGGATAGTGTTGTGGTGGGCTGTATGGAGTGTGGAGGTAGGTTTGGATGGGTTGAGCGTTGTGTTGTAATATTGGGTGATGCGTCCCCTGTGACCAAGCTCTGTGATTCAACTACTGCGCAACATCTCTTTCTTTTTCTTTCCCCAAATACCCCCTCCAGTGCCGCTCTGATTGCCTGGAGTTGCCTTGATTGACGAAATTAGCTCGATGATTTTGTTTGGAGTTAACCCCTCCATCCATACTGCCCATTTTACTACTTCGTTAAAGATTTTCCCACTGCCGACACCAGGTGGACCATAGGTAGGTGGCCAAAGCCTGAAGAAGTAATCCAACTCCTTCTTCATGAGGATCGACTCGCCGCTTGCGTCTCCACCGTGAAACCGTAACTCACTCTTGAAAGCTCTCCTCGGTCTTCCCAAAGCGCAGGAAGACCTCGAATGCAATTCGAGTTATCTGAAAGTGCTGAACAACCCCGAGGCCAAAATCCCAAGGTACCACGCATGATCTCTGCCAGTTGTGTACATTTCCAAGGCCGCACCACTTAGACTTTTGATGAAGTTATGCATTTAATAACTTCGTCCTTTCCCCACAGCTCCTCTCATTTTTGCTGCAAATCCCCATTAGATGTGCCACGAATCACCGTTGTCCTTTCATACATATCAAACTTGGGAACTTGATCCCGAGGTAACTGAATCCGGGAAACAAGCACACTAATCTTTGTAACGCCTACTGTACTGGACTCCGAGACCCTTGCATATCTCTGAACGACTTGTTCTAAACTCTTGACCTTTCGTATCTATCTCCTCCTGCTCAGGTTTTTGAGGCTTTTCTTCTTCGCCTGAGAGATCAAGAACGGGAGTGTAATACGCACCATGGTCTCTTGGTAGTTTTGAAGGTGGGTTCGGGTGGTAATGTGGTTTTCATGGTTCTGAACAAGAGTCACTAGAGGACCGTGTGTAATGCACAGGTGGGCGAGCAAATCACAACACAGGGTAACGGTGGTGTGAGGAACAGTATGTATTGTTTCGGTGGTGGTGTTTGGGTGGTGGTTTCCGTAGCTACTGTTGATAAGTCAGCAAAGGATGAGTATGATGAGGTTCACTGTGGGAGGATCCATCTCTCTCTTTTTTAACCATATTCACACATTTGCCTTCTACATTTGTCAATTATCGCTGCTAGTGCTTCCTCTTCTTCTGACCCATAGATAACTTCGGCCGGTTGGAAAGTCTGTTCCAAGTGTGGTATTGGCTGCTCCAATGGATACCTTTGGTTTCAAACCGATATGGCATGATGCATTTCAACAGTATTTCTTTATGTTCCGTTTGCCCCAGTTTCACACAATTTGGGCTCGAAGTGATCTCAAAATGCCCTTACGTATTTCCCTCATTACGTCTTCAACATTGTTTCATTGCTTCATTACGAAACTGACTTTTAAAAACTAGGCTGAGAATTATGTGTGCATGTCATGTCACCAGAACCAGCATGAAAAGAATTGTAAAAGGAGAAGAAAACTAAACAAAATGACTAGAAATGGTAGGAAACAGAGAATTGCATTAGACTGACGGTGAAAGGGTTTAAACAAAAGAACAAGCAAACAAACCTAGACAACACTAAACAAGCTATTACGTCTAAACAAACAAGGCAAAGTGAAAAGATAGAAGGGTTTGAGTCACAAGACAATATCCGGATTACAACCCTGAAATAACCCGGACAACAGAAATGACAACAAAATAAACCACCAAAACTCCACTCTGGCTGACCAAGAAATGGAGCGTCTTCCCAATTACCAAGCATGACATCTTAACCACTGAGTTTCGCATCAATGTTGCTGGAACCTTCACCAATTTCAATATTATTGACTTCATTCAACAAGTTTCCGAGAGGGTTCTCATACTCCCTGTCACCATGGATCTTCCCCACAAAATGCGCATCATCATGTGCAGGTAAAGGCTTCTGTGCAATGTTCTGGGTGGCACTGTCCTGGACCGCAATTATCCCTTCCTGAATCATTCTTTCTATCTCTCTTTTCAAATCCCGGCAACTTTCGACATCGTACCCCTAGACATTGGAATGGTATTCACACCTTTTAGAAGGGTCAAAGCCTCTTGCACGCTTGTCCACATGATTCGGAGGAATGGGTGCAATCAGGTTATATCGCTTTAGTTTCTCAAACAAGTTTGCATATGACTCTCCCAAGGGGGTGAAAGTTTCCTGCTTCTGTGCCCTCTCTTGCTTGAAATTTTGGCTGGCCCGCAAACCTGCTCCAGGGGGATTCTTGTAGGCTCTTAGGGGTGGGTAGGTGTTTTGAGTTGGGTAAGCATTTTGTGGGATGGGTACGCGCCATTGCGCATGGGTAGGATGTTGGGGGTATGTTTGGGCATGGTGGACAGAGAAGTAGGGATAGTGTTGTGGTGGGCTGTATGGAGTGTGGAGGTAGGTTTGGGGATGGGGTTGAGGTTGGTTGTAATATGGTGATGGTCCCCTGGACCAAGCTCTTGATTCAACTACTGCAACATCTTCTTTCTTTTTCTTTCCCAATACCCCTCCAGTGCCGCTCTGGATAGCCTGGGTAGTTGCCTTGATTGCCGAATAGCTCATGATTTTGTTGGAGTTAAGCCCCTCCTCCACCATACTTCCCATTTTTACTACTTCGTTGAAAGATTTTCCCACTGCCGACACCAGGTGACCATAGTAGGTGGGCTCCAAAGCCTGTAAGAAGTAATCAACCATCTCGCTTTCTTTCATTGGAGGATCGACTCTTGCCGCTTGTTCTCTCTACCGGAAACCGTACTCTCTGAAGCTTTCCCCGGGCTTTTTCTCAATTTTAGTCAGTGAAGACGGTCCGAGACAATTTCGAGATTATACTGAAAGTGGCATGCAAACGCCTGGGCCAAATCATCCCAAGTGTACCATCGAGCATGATCCTGTCGAGTGTACCATTCCAAGGCCGCACCACTTAGACTTTGACTGAAGTATGACCATTAATAACTCGTCTCTTCCCCCAGCTCCTCTCATTTTGCTGCAAAATCCCCTTAGATGTGCCACCGGATCACCGTGTCCATCATACATATCAAACTTGGGTAACTTGAATCCCGCAGGTAACTGGACATCGGGAAACAAGCACAAATCTTTGTAGGCCACGCTCACTTGACCTCCGAGACCCTGCATATTTCTGAACGACTGTTCTAAACTCTTGACCTTTCGTATCATCTCCTCCTGCTCAGGGTTTTTTGGAGGCTTTTCTTCTTCAGCTGAGAGATCAAGACGGGGAGTGTAAGAACATGGTTCTGGTAGTTTGAAGGTGGGTTCGGGTGGGTAATAGTGGTTTTCATGGGTTTGAAGCAAGGGTTCACTAGAGGACCTGTGTAATGCGACAGGTGGGGGAGCAACAAACACAGGGGTAACTGGTGGTGGAGGACATGGTATTTGTTTGGGTGGTGGTGTTTGGGAGGTGGTTCCGTAGTACTGTTGATAAGTAGGAAAGGATGGTGATGAGTTCACTGTGGGAGGATCCTGAGGCTGAGCTAACGGGGGGATGTAGGCAGGGTTAGCAGGGTAAGCTGGTGGTGGGTGTCCCTTTGACTAGGCCTGGTACATCTCGGCCATTTGCTGCTTTAGTTTATACATCTCCTCCTTCATTGCATTGACATCTAATTCTTCTTCCTCCCTAGACGGGTCGACAATGCTTGCTTCTAACTCCTGGTTGACCATGTTTGACTTTTCCTTAGAGCGGGTGTTGTAGGAATGAGTTGCCAGAATGCCAGTCAACTTAACCACCTGCCTGGACTCATTATCAACAACAACTTTGTTAGCGATTAGAGCATTAATAAATAGGTGTCCACACATTTGGGGAATGAATGCACCTAAGCAGTTAACCATTTCTATTATGCCTTTGCTTGGTTGCATGCGTCGTCCCGGCTTTCTGTTTCTTTATTTGCTAGTCCTTTTCTTTGCTTTATCCTCTCACTCTTCCCTCTTGTTTTCATTGTTCGTTCCTTGCCTTTCTCTCTTTTCTTTTGCCTTTATTTCTAATTTTTCCTCTCCCCTTTTTTCCTATTTTTCCTCTCGCCTTGGCCTTTCTTGTTCCTACTCTCCTTTCCTCAAAATTGTTTTTCCGCTCTTTTCTTTCCTTTTCTTTTGCTCCCTTTTTATTTTCTCTTGTTTGCTTTTTTTGTTTTTGGTTACGGTCGAATCCTATGGAGATTGCCTACGTATCATGACCCCGCATGAATCAGACCAAGCGTAGTTCTTGCAAATAAATGTAAAAAATAAGGAAATAATTTTGGAATTTTTTCAAATTTCATTAATAAAACCCCGATTACAAAGCTACTAGATTACTTATTTTTCTTGAAAAGGAAACTACAAAAACAGACTCAAAATAACAAAATACAGACTCGATGATTAAAACTAGATCAAGAATACATCAAAGCTTCAAATCCTGGGGCCCGCGGGGCATCATTCGGCATCGCCGCGGGCCTGCGTGCAAGACCCCTTTGTAACTGATCCAAATCATTCATAACCTGGTGAACAAATATCATCACTGAAGCAAAGAAATTGGTACGACCCATTCGTTCGCCGGCTTGACATTTCATAACAATGTAGTTTGCAATGCTTCTGATCCTTTCCCTGATTCGGCCCTTTTCTTGGAGTAGTCGGCTTATTTGTTGGGTACGAGCCTCTAGCACCTGAGAGTCCTGGAAGTGAAGGTCTTGTAGCAATTTTATTTCCTTTTCCATCTCGGCGATTAACCCATAGCATTGTTCCCTCTCGGCCTGAAATTCTTTGTCCCGCCGGGCTGCCTTTTCTTCAAGGGTATTCATTTTCCTCTTCATGTTAGCAATGGTCCCCTCGTAGTTTCTTTTCATTTGTTGTACAAAGTGGGCTCTTTCCTCAGTCTTCTTGGCCCACTGTGCTCGAAGTCTTGCCATGTTCCCTTCAGATTTCTCCAGTTCCTCCTGGCACTCTAAGACTTGCTTCTTCAGCCCTTTTATTAACCTCTCATCGGACCGACTTCTTTCTTGATTTTTAGTAGCTATTTTCATTTGTTGGATTTGAGCCTTGAGAGCTTCATTCTCTTGGGTCAGTTTCTTTTTGTCACCTTCATCGGCTGCGGCTTGCAAGCTGTTTTCAAACCGGAGATCCTGAACCTCTTTTTCCAATGCTCCTATTCGGGCCCTGTACTCCTTTTCTTTGGCTAACCAATCCCATTATAACTGGGCCTCGTCAGTGAATTGTTGTACATGTGGCCTTTTGGCGGGTCTCTCGGGAATTTGAAATCTTTTACCAAACCAGACCAAGTATTTAGGATCTACTTCGCCTTTAGCCCGATCCTGTATCATAGTCTTAGGCTCAAGGTACCTGCATTCATTCCATATCTATCGGATTTTCCCTTCCGAAAATGCAGCTTTTGGACCTAATTCAATGATTTGTCCGCTCAGGTCATCATCATTGTGAACAGTTTGGAATCTTCCTAGTTGCCTCAGAACTCGGTAAGGAGCGTAAGGTTGGATACTTCGAATACCCATCAAGAGAATGTAGGGTACTTCTGCCGATGTGTACACAGCCTCGGTAGTAGGAAGCCACCCAAAAGCCCATTCAACTTTATCCGCCGTCAAAGATCTCAAGCATGATGACCAAGCCTCAGTGCCCTCAAGGAACTCAATACCTGTTACCCGGGTCCCGAATTCTGCAATGCAACTCAACCTGATTAAACTGTAATTCATATACCCCATGCGATGACAAAGGTGCTCCTGTATCCACAGCTGTAATAGCAGATTGCAACCCTGAAAGAATTTCACACCTTCTCGACACTTGGTTAAAGCTTGGTACATTTCTGCTACAATCAAGGGAACCACTATGCTAGTAGGCTTCTTTATGGCAACATCCAGCATTCCTACAAGGCCGAGGTCTATGTGACCATCTTTTCTCGGACAGACCACAACTCCCAGAAAGGCTACCATGAAGGCTAATCCCCGTCGGGCTTCCCATTTGTCTTTGTTCCCGGCATGTGGCAAACCGGTGTTGGGCTTCTCAAAACCTTTTGGGTTACCATACCGGTGGTATAAGAAATGCAATGTGCAACACCCCTCTGCTAGATGCGGGTCTTGAATGTCCCGACTGATGCTCAACAAGTCCAATAATCTATTAAGGGTTACCGGTTTTGGGGCCAATGTGTATCTACTCCGGAGGTTCCCGTTGAGACCTGCGTATCCTGCAATCTCTTCTAGTGTAGGTGTGAGTTCAAAATCTAAAACCGGAGTACATTACGGGTCGGGTCCCAAAATGGTATTAGTGCCTCAATAATATCCTTCCTCGGTTTGATGTTCAATAAATCAACGAGACCGCCCAAAATCTTAACCATAGTGTCTCTGCTTCCTTTTCCCAAATCATGCCACCACATATGGAGTTTCAAGGGGATCTCGCTCAGGACTGAGAAGGTTTCGACGTTACTTGGATTCATCCTGCACATTTATTTAAAGGAGAATTTAATGATTTATTTTGAAAAATGGCTATTTTTTGCAAAAATTCTTTATTTAGAAAACAAGGACTTGGTTTTGCAAATACGGTCTTTCAGCACTTCTGGGAGGAAGATTTTAAGGCTGTCCCCGCAAACCATTTAAATTGACTCAAGGTGGATGTTCTTGCAAAAACAGCCTTCCGGCGCCCTTTTTGAGGACATTCGGCCTATTTTAAACAAGAATGGCATCACCTGACTTATTTACGACAAAATTTTAAAATTTTGACATTTATTTTTTGGGCTATTTTTGCAAAAGGGAGGTTGGACCCGATGAAGGTTGCCTACGTATCTCACTTCCGGTGAGAATCAAACCAGCGTAATTCGGTCAAATTTATCAAAACCAGATATATTTTTTTTTTTGAACAATCTTTTTTTTCAAATATTTTCCTTTTCATTTTTCAAAAATCCGACAGCATTTCGGTACTATTTGGGCATCGGTTTTTTCCAAACAAGTGGTTACCCTCACTTAGCCCTAACACTGCTATTTTTCTCAATTTTCTCTCATTATATACAAGCCGGTCAACATGCAAATCCAAAGCAAATGAATGCACAAGTAGCACGTAAGATGCATCAGGATGGTCTTTTCATTTCAGGTCACATGTCCTAGACGGACCCAACCCCTGTGTTGAGTCCCCTAAGTCAAATGCACATGATGCAAACAAACGTTCCTACTGGGGATCCGGCATGAGGTTTTGTTCTTCTAGGTTTAAACGCTAGGTTTATTGGTCTAGACCTGGCTTACCCGAGCGGATAACTCGGGACGAGGGGGAGGCAGCGTACCGGGGATACAGAAGCTCCGCCGGCTTAGCAACTTATCCAAACCTCGTTCTAAATGGGAAAAGACACTAAACAGAAGAGAATCTACACGAAGTGCACCCTTCTCCATGATGTAGAAGACTCAGAGAGAGGAAGGGATTCGTAACAGTTTATATATGCAATTCAAAAAAATATCAAAGGGGTAAAACAATTAGCAAGTATAGCATGGAACATGTAGGAAAATCAGATAAAGCCAAATATAACAATTATACTAAGCTCAAATTCTGAACCCTGAACAAAAAGTTCTGGGTTCTTTTCCCCAGCAGAGTCGCCAGAGCTGTCACACCTCCTTTTTTTGTTACTACACCCCCGAAAGGGTATAATAAGGGGAGTTTTTCCAATTAAAGACAATCGAAATGGGATTCGTTTATTAAGAGATTAAGAGTCTCCACTTGGGAGATTTATGGTGTCCCAAGTCACCGATTCGAATCCCGAATCGAGGAAAGGGTTTGACTCTATTTAACAGTCGCGAACCAGAAATCCGAGTAAGGAATTCTGTTAACCCGGGAGAAGGGGTTAGGCACTCCCGAGTTCCGTGGTTCTAGCACGGTCGCTCAACTGCTATATTTGGCTAAAGTCTGATTTTAATTCATGTCATCCTATAGTGCAATTTTAAAGATTATTTAACCGCTTTTAGTTTAAAGAATTTTAAGAAAGTGAACGTCGTTTAAAAAACGTGCTTTTGGATCACGTCACATGAAATGCACCCGTATCCTTGACACATTTTTATTCAACGTTTTGGGATTTGGATTTGGGTTGCATGAAATGCATACCCGTATTTAGGAAAGTAAGATTATTAAAAAGCGCGCCTAAAGCGACTAGCGTGTTATTATCTTCGCGGGAGGCCATGAAAATTCGCTAAATGGCACGTCCCGAATTCTAAATATTTTAGTGAAGTAATTAAACAGGGCCACGCAATTTGTGATTTTATTTGGCGCGGCGCACCTCAATTTATTTTAAAAGGGCTTCCTAAAGATGAGCTACTATTAGCTATTAGGATACGTCTCTATTCCTAAAACTAATTAGTCGAATTAACTAACATCAAGGTATTCAAGAAAAATTGGGCCCCAAGATCAAGTCCAAACTCGAACAAGGACGCTCCCAATTACTGAAGAGACCCTTAGCTCGAGTATGCCACTTAACTTGAAAGGCCCAAAGTCCACCATTTAATTTTAACGCCATTAAATCCAAAAGTGATTCTGGCATGCCACTACTTTGGGCCCGAAACCAACCTAGCCAAAAAATGAGGCCCAATAACATCACAGGGGCGCAGGAATTAGATCTCATGGTTGGCCCTTTTTGGGCCTGAACGGAGGCCCCAAATCCCCACGAGGTGCCACTCAAAATGGGCCTCAGAGGTCATGCCTTCGATCCCAATCAACAACAGAAGGCAACTCGAGTTTTAAGAACATAATAACAAACAAATAAACGTCGCACAATCTGAAAATGATATCAATCGTTGCATCAATGATCAAGAGCATTGGTGGTTTGATTGAAACAATTAACCATATGATCACAGTTCAGTCAAATTTATACATGAGCCCATGACTAATTTACTCGATTAACAAATTACTGAATTAAAGGAGTCCCACAGCCACCTAATACCCACAGTTCTTATAATCACCCAAGACCCCTATACATGCATATGTACCGAGAACCTACTTCACTTTTAACAAACAGTCCAAAACAATCCCAAATCAGAAGGAAACTGCTACACAAATTAACACATTCAAACTGACTATGATATCCTTTGGAGAATGCATAAATTCAAGCTTTACAACTATAGAATAACTAGAAAGGAAATACACGCAGAACAGGTGAAATCCATGAATAGTGCCTTGTTTATTCCGTTTTCAAATCATGCTTCCAACTACATGTTTAAGTGAAATCCCAGAAGGTGAAATATACCTGGAAAATTAAAGCAAAACAAGAAGAAGAGATGATCAGCAAACGAGCAACAGCAAGAGTAGTGTCTCAGCAACAGGACCGACCCCAGGATGCTCAAGGAAATAGAACCACTTTGAACCAAATTGGAATTCACAATCACAACACCCAAAACTTGAAACCAGAATACAATTGAATCTGAAACCAAACCCTTGGACAACAATTAAAACTCAACTCATTTTTACCCCTAGTTATTTGAAATTGCTATCAGAAATAGGACTTGAAGCACTTTCAAAGATCTTTTTTTTTCTAAGAACAGTAGACCTGCCTCAACTTTCTGATATTTTTTAGCTCTCTCCCTCTCTTCAGGTCTGCCTTGAAAGGCAAGTTTAGGATGCCTTTATAGGCAAGCAAAGTAGGGCATCCTTCAGATTTTAGTGTTTCCTTTTAGTCCCTTTTTAATTTTCTTCTTATCCAATTCACCCCTAAGTAAAAAACTCTAATTGATAAAATACCCCCCTTCTCCCCTCAGAAAATATCTAAAATTTCTCTTATCTCTTCACATGTGAACTCAACCTTATCCTCTAGAAGCTTCCTCACAACAGAAATTATTCCCTACCCACCAATGACCAAAACACCCCTTGATATCCCTGTGTTTACTACAAGACACTACCCAACAATGGGCCAAAGTATGACCTGCTGAACCCAAACAAGTCGAATGGGCTGCTTTTCATCAAACGAATCAGAGGCAGCCCAATCTCCAAGCAGACACTTAATTAACAGTTTTTATGAATTCTAAAATGGTTTTGCTCCGATTAACATCCTAAACGAATTAATAACTAATTTACTAGACTAACGAAACTGAATTAAGTTAATTACAAAACCAATTATAGCATTAACCTAATCTTAACAAGCTTAAGAACACCACCCGGGAAAATCCCAAAATCACACAGAGGTCAAGAAACAAGAAGAGACAGAAGAGTAATAAAAATAAAACAAAAGTTAAAATAAAGCTGGAAAGGATAAAGGAAAATACCTATTAAAAACTAAGGAACCTGAAACCTTTAACTTTTGGATTTTTTGGCCAACTATGACGTTAATCATGCAAGAATGCATGAATAATGTCAAGGTGAGCCTCAAACCCTCGAAACAGACCCGAATTGCAACCTTTTTGGAATTAGGTTTCTGCCCTCGATCTAAGATTCGAGGGGTTCTGGGAATATTCGAAGGGAAATAGCAATGGATTAGGTGTGAGGGGGTCATGGGGGTTGTGTGGTATTAATTTGAGAGTGATTGGAGATGGCGCCGCCACCGGAGGAAATGAGGGCGGCGCTAGGGTTCGTGGCTGCGAATCAAGATTCAAAGAGTTTGGACAAGTTTTGAAGGAAGCTGGGTGGTGATTTGAGGTGAGGAGGCGAAGGCGGGGCTGTGGTGCTAATTTCACGGTGATTGAACGCCGGCCGCCGCCGTATGCGATTTTCGGCGGGCGGCAGGCGGTGGTTCAGGGTGGAGTTGTGATAGCCAGTTGTGAGGGGGTTCTGAGAGGGGGGGTAGGGCATTAGGACAGTTAAATACCCGGAGATCATCACTTCTGAGCCGTTAGATTTACTCACCTCGACGGCTCAGATCCAATCGGCCTAAAACGGTGTCGTTTCGTTGTGAAGATGAATTGGACCGGGTTTTTGGAATGGGTATGGGCTGGTTCAAGGGTGGAATCCGTTTGGGCTTGCATATCTAAAATCGAAATCTGGCCCAAATTAACCTCCTCTCGTTTTCAATTTCCTTTTATTCTCCTTCAAAATTCTTTTTTTTTTGTTTTCAAAATTAAAATGTAAAACCTAAATTAATCCCCAAATCAAATTATCCTACAAATCAAATGATTCATTCTACGCAATAACACCATAATTAATTAAAACCCAAATTTAAAGGAAAAAATACAAAAATTCAAAACTAAAATTAAAACAGTCCAAAAATAAACTATTTTTGGTGATTTTCTATTTTTGTAAAATAACTAATTTGTTAATCAATCCTAAAATGTAGAGTTAAATCCTAAATGCAAATGCAATATATTTTTGTATTTTTCATGAACTAAATAAAATAAACGTGCGCAGACAAATGCAAACAATTAACAGAAAATGCGACGAAAATCCACAAAATTGCAAATAATAAAAAAAATATTTTGTTTTGAATTTCTGGGAGTAATTCATATAGGGCAAAAATCACGTGCTCACACAACCCATCTTTCATTTTTCCTATATTTTCTTCTAGAGTGAGTTGTGTGTGATCAACTGTCTTTTTACCTGTTCCTAATTTCAGTGTTAGATTTTCAGATCTCAGCTCTAGGACAGTTGAATCAAGTGTATGAACTTGGTTCTTCAACACAGTATTTCACTTACCGTTTCACTAACCCTAAGTTCTAGGTTTTTGCATTTAGCCTTCAAAATCACATATTCTTTAGACAACTGCTCATTTTCATTGTTTACATCCTCAGATTCATCAATTAGTTCTAGTAACTCAGATAAACTTTCTTTAGACAACAATTTAATCTTGTCTTTCAGATGAATTACACTTACCTCAGTTTATTCATCAGATTCTCCAATAGCCATAAGTGCTTGTTCATCGGCATCATCATTATTTGAGTTTTCATCTAAACTTTCTCCCCAAGCAGCGACCATAGCCTTGATTGATCCTTTGATGTTGCTTTTCTTGGGTTGAACCTTCCTTATTCCTATTCCTTCATTCAGCTCTTTCTTTCTTCCATTCAATTTTCCATAAAGAACAGTTCTTGATGTGGTGATCAGTCTTTTCACACTTGTAGCAACCATCATTGGTCTACTTCTCAGGAGCTTTTGACTTGCTATAGCTTCCACTTCTTGAAGAAACCTTTCCTCTCCTCAGGTACTTCTTGAAGTCCTTGGTGATCATAGCTATTTCATCATATTCTAGATCAGAACCTTCAGTGATTCTGAGTGCCAAGCTCTTTTCCTTCTTAGATACATCCATTTTCATAGTTTGTCTCCTAAGTTCATAGGCCATATCCAATTAATTCATCCAGTGGGAGAGTGGCAATATTCTTTGATTCCTTAATGGCAGTGATTTTGCTCTCCCAAGTGATAGACAAAACCCTAGTCAGTATCTTCCCGACTATATCTTCTTCAGGAATAATCCTCCAAGAGACTTTAGCTCATTTGTCAGTGTAGTGAACCTTGTGTACATCTCTTGAATGGTTTCTCCTTCCCTCATAGCAAAGTGCTTATATTGAGAATACAGTAAAGTTCCTCTTGATCTCTTCGCTTGAGGTGTTCCTTCATGAAGCATTTGCAATGTGTCCCAAATTTGCTTAGCATTGGTACAACTTTGGATTCTGCTGTACACATCTGGACCAAGTCCACAGACAAGCCATTTCTTGGCTTTAGTATTCTTTTCCCATTTATTCATGTCCTCAGCAGTGCAATCCACTCTTGTCTTTGACACATATAGTCCTTCAGCATTTTTCTTCAAGGTAGGCAGTAGACCATCGGTAACAATGTCTCATAGCTCATAGTCCTCTCCTATAATGTGATCTCTCATCCTGTTTTTCCATCAAGAGTAGTACTGGCCATTAAAGAGTGATGGCCTAGCAGTGGATTGCCCTTCCCAGTTTTCAAGTGGTGCACTCATGTTGATCTTCTCCTAAAGTGTAAGCCTATTTAAGGAGACTGCTATGATACCAATTGATGTTTTATACTTCAATGCCACACGAGAGGAGGGTGATTTATGTGGTGTCCAATATTTTGTGTGCACAGATTACAGAAGGACCTGGTTCTTCTATGTGTTCCTTATATTATTATTGCGGAAATAATAAATGCGGAAAGTAAAGAACACAAGTATTTTTACGTGGAAAATACCCGGCTTAAAAGGTCAAAAAATTACGACCTACTACTCAGTAGGATTTTTCCCAACACTTCACTAAATCATTAAGCCAAACAGCATTTAATTCTTTGTAAACCTAAGGATTACCTCTAATCCCGTTGTGACAACCAACCTCTAATTGTTGCGACAACTTCAAGTTAACTCTAACTTGAATACTCGGAGTACCTAATGCAATTGCTTCTAGATAAAGCTGAAAGGTACAATTTGAAAACACCTACAACAGTGAAACTAGAATAAAAGACAGACACTTGGAACTGGTTCTTCTATCTGGTTCATGTAGCTTCAGGATCGCACACTTGAATCACACAAGAATTGCTTGCAAAATGCCTTGCTATTTTGCTCTCAACTCACGTTTAACTTTAGCGTTAGTGCGTACCTGTAAAATAAGAACATCCTGCAATTTATAGAGTTAGTAGAATAGAAAATAACTAGAGTTCTAATGCTATACTCTTCCATGGTGGAAGAGTTCTAGTTATCTTTAACTTCTAACCCTTCCCTTATCTTGGATAATTTCTCTTAGAGTAAGGATTCCTTCTCCTTATCAATTATGCAACCTTTTTGATCAGGAAATATCAGATATAACAACTTAAACTTATCTCCTTCACGTGCATCCCTTATGCTCGAACCTGCCCGTGTCTGTGTACACTATGTATGGACCTGGTTCATGCTTGAGTTCCTTTGTCAATCATCAAAACAAACTTCACTTAGACCAACATTATGTCAACGAGTTATTGCTCTAGAAGGCCTATTAGTATGCTCGACCTAACACTTTTTAAGTTTATCACCTTTTTTTACGTGATTTACGACTAGGGCATTGTTAACTTTATATGTGCTATATGTACATTATGCCCCTTTACAATATATAATTTAAGAAAATGACCTTTTTAGATCTCTTATGTGTAAAAGACATATCTCTTACGTGTAAAAGTAAATTTTCCATATGTAAAAAGGAGGTAAGTCATAAAACTAAAAACAAGTTTGTAAAGAGCCACAAAACCAATTGACTGCTTTATCTAGAGCCAATTCCAGCTGCAGTAATTAGGAAGAGTAGTTTTATAGTTGTTTGGCCAAGCTTCTAAAATCATCTTATTTTAGAAAGTATTTTTTAAAAAAAAAAAATTGGTGAGAAAAAGATTTTGTTTGACTAATTAATTTGAAAAGCACTTTTGAGCAACAATTAGTATTTGGCGAAGCTTTTAAAAAGTGATTCTAAGTGATTTTTCTCAAAAGTGCTTTTCAAAAATGTGCTTTTGAGAAAAAGCATTATTTTTTCTACTTCTTAGAAACTGTTTTGCTTCTTTTCAAAAGCACTTTTTTCCCCCTTTAAAAAGTTTGGCCAAACACTTTGACTTTGGGAATATAACAACTTTGGCCCAAAAAAAAAAGAAACTTGATCAAAGAGGCTATTAGCATTGAAACTTGAAAAATTAAAAGCTCAATTTGTAATACCATTTGCATTGAACATAGGAAAGACGACCAATTTCCTTTTTTATTTTGACAGCAAATATTTGAGAAGGAATTCTACCACACTTTCCAAGTTCTGCAAGTAGGAACTTTTGAGATGACTAGTCTCAAATACAACCTGGAAACTTGGCGAGTGATTTTATTTTGTGTCTCACACGACTTATACTAGTTGTGTGAGGCCTCTTTTTATCTCATATATTTGTGGACCCATATCTTACACATCTAGGTCCACAAAATTCTGGGACCCACACAGTTGTGAGACAAAAAAGAGGCCTCACACAACTAGTGACAGTTGTGTGAGGCACAAAATAAAAATTTTCAAACTTGGCCGGTATATATTACCAAGTTAAATCAACTGAATTGACACGGAATGGTGCCATGTTATGTATAGGAAAATCAGTCCATAAAGATAAGTGCCAGTGATTGTTCATAGAAAAAACCTCATGTCACACCCTACTTTGTTCATATTATGTTGATTCATGACTACTTAGCTAACTCTTTGCAGGTCCAATCAAGTATTTTATTCTGGTCTAGCTATATTCTTAGCTACCAACTATAACTCCAAATTCATGTAAGGGCCAGAATTTCATGCTCCTCCTTTATGACATCTGTGAAAGAAATCATGAATTCCTCTAGTTAATTAATGAGTTGCAATTTGTAACTTTTGGTGGGGTAGGAAGAGGGGGTAGGTTTTCCTCAAATTGGGTAAACTGATAATTGCTTTTCACTCGAACTATATTTATTAAAACACCAAAGAACTTAAACTATATTGATACAATAAGATTACACTCATTCTAAATTCATCGACTCAAGATCCTGGATCCATCTCGGGGTTTCCTCATAAATGGAACTCCTAATTTCCTTCTTAGTTGGTGACTATGTGTAGATTGGTTGGATCAGATCAATCTGTAATAAAAGTTGATATTTTTTAATGCTTGTTTTCAATCTTTTAGGAGTCGTCAATATCATTCAGCTTGTTCACTACTCTATGAATGGTTCAAGAATCAGTGATGTTGAAATAACGTTGGTCAATGCAAGGGATGGTGTCCTAGAACATCAGTCCAATTCTCTTTCCTATAAAGAAAAAGATGAAAAAATAAGAAAAAGCTTAAATCCAACAGCTTCACCCACTACTGAAATGATAAACACAAAGCACAGCCTCTAAAAATTCATTGATGATATAAAGCTTTGAGCAAGATGATGCATTGATTTTGAGTGAGAACAGGAGGGAATCTGCTAATCATTTCAACTTTAGAACTCAAAAAGAAAGTAAAGAGAAACTCCTCCCTCCCCCCAACCTTCCTTTTATTACTTGTCATTTTCTGATGGATAATGTATGATGCAGAGTCAGAGGCGCTAGCAGAATTTAAGGTCTATGGGTTTGGGAGTTTAGTCCGTTTAAATTACTGGGTTCCAACTTAATAATTTGTACATATTTAATGAATTTCTTAAAATACAGGATTTAGACTAAGGTTACTGAATTCGACTGAACCCTAATCCCGCATGCTAGATCCGCCTCTATGTGCAGTGGCTTTGAATTTCAATTCTAATACAAGAAAATACCCTGAAAAATCTTCAGATATCTCTTTTTTCTTTTTTGATTTAAAAGTTCAAATACTTCTTGTGATTGAAAATGAAAAACCTATCCTCTGGAAAGAAAGTGGTCTGGTCACTCTCCATCAGGATGGCCTTCCAGAGAAAGGAAAGAAAAGCATCAAAGTTCTGAGCTTCGAGTGGTCAAAAAAGCATTGAAAAAGAAATTCCTCAAGTTATTTCATTGTGGTCCCAATTTGGCCAGGATCAGCCTCAAAAACTTTTAAGTTTCAACTGACAGCAATTTGTACAAATATATAACAGTAATCAACAAGAATCTATAAAAGAAACACACCAAGAATTCTTAGGCTAGGTTCTACCTAGTTGAAATGATGTTAAGCATAGCCAGAATCTTGATCAAAATATATGCAAGGCTTTGCTTTCAAGTTTTCTACATGTACCATATTCTTGAATAAAAATGTCTAATCATCAACTCAAACTTTAGTTAGTGCACATCTCAAGAAACTAGAATATAGAGTCATTACTTAGAAGGGGAACAAACTTGTCATATCTCTCCTAAGCCATTCATCCGCTCAAACCAACCAAAGAAGAAATGATTTTACTACTACACAAGCAAACATAATAGCATCCACATGGGGCAATAACAAAAAGAATTGAATCAAGAAAGAATGAGAAAATTCATCATATTCCAACCCCCTAACCATGTCCAAGCAACATTATTCTACATTTCGCTTTTCGGCTTAGTATATAAAAACATGATTGCCTGATAACTATTATCCAGGATGGTTTAAACTGAGCATCAGAGTTAATGACAACAGGCTTATGTTGGAGACTCCAAAGCATACTACATAATCAGGTTACTTACTAGGAGCAATAGTCATGAAGCATTTGAATATTTTCTTGACAAACTGTCTGCATATTCAGAGACTTACATGACTTGAATTTCAAACGGCGAAAAAAGGACTTATCTAACTCAAATTTTGAAGTGACTAGGAAAAAAACGTTTACCCTAGGAATTCCAGGTTGTCTTCTCTCCGCTGGAGATGTCTAGTGTCTTCCACATACAAGATGATGAGATACTATGTAACCTGAGGAAAGGTTGCCTGCACCTCCCCCTTCAAATACATCAGACAACATAGATCTTGAGCGCCACTCTGTTGAATTTAGCATCTATATTCTTGTTCTTTTGTTGTACACGAGAGTTCACCCATAACATGGAGATACAAGTAAAACTTTAGGATGATTGTGTTGTTTCAATCACCATACACAAATTAACAAAAAGATAAATAAATAACAAATTTAAAAATCACCATTCTTTGAGCATGCACTATTTCAGGAACATTGATTTTAGGTAACAGTTGACATATATTCACAAAGGTTGTTGCAGTCTTTTGTGAATTTAGGAGCAGATGCTCTGCCACAATCAGTATTAATAAACTTCTACCCTTAAGTACATCCACCAATGTAGACACGTAATTATACCTATGTATGCGCAATAAGCACAAAAAATTTTTGGAAAACAACACAACTTTACACCAATCACCATAATGTCCATGTCTTTACAAATAGTAGAAGTCCAAGTCATAAAAGAAAAGGATTACATATTCATTACCGACTGCCGACAATACTAGTCAGGAAGTTAATTGATTCATTCTCCCACTTGCAATTTGGCAGTCTCCTCAAGAAATGACATAATCTGTGAAACGTGTAGAATTTAATAGGACAGGCACCCAATCAGTAGGCACACGTAGAAACCAAATCTTCAACAAGGCTGAGAGTTCCACTTTGTGGGGATTCTTAACTATAGCAATTTTTTTCAAAATTTCATGAGGCTTTTTAAGAAAGAAAGAACTGTATAAAGCCAGCGGTGATGTTCATAAATAAATAAATAAACTAGTCTCCAAGGCTGAGATTTTCAAATGGATGCTTATGTCTATGAGATGAGCCTGAAATAATCCAACAATGAATAGATCAGCTTAGCAACCAACTTAATTGGATCCTCTCCTAAATAAATTTAACGTAAAAGAATTTCATGAAGATATAGCTCAATTACTGACTAACGAGATCCACAACCAACTAAATGTGGATTGTTTGATTGATGTCCCGGTGTATTTAGGGTCTGATTCAGGCGAAAGATGAGCAATTCCAGGGCTTTTTTCTTTGACTATTTTTCAGATTTTGTACAATTATGTAGCTTATGCGTAGTGAATTCAGATCGATACCCTACTTCGCCTTTGTTTCTCCAAAACTTTCATTAGTTAAAAAAAGCTCTTTGATTCAACAAATAATACATATGCACCAAAATCCAAACTTTTCACAAATATCTAAAAACTGATAAGCATAAGAAAGGAATGTTCATGATAATGGAAATGCAATATAAATTTTTCAAAAATTAATCACCTGATTTTCTTTAAGAGAAACACGAAATATATATTAATCCCGCTTTGGCAATTACCATAAATTGAAGCAAAAGAAGAAGGGGATGGAAGACTCGGTAACTTATGGGATTGTTAAAGAATGGTCAATTACATAACTGAAAGAACCAGATTGTTTCCTTTTAAGCAAAATAAAGATCAGCCAAGTGCAATAATCCAGGGAACTTGAAATTAAGCAATAACTTGAGGAGCAAAAAAGCAAGTTGTCCTTCTGAAAATTCTCTTATCAACACCCAAAAATTGTACCAGCCCAACTTGATCTTGTATTTAAATAGTTCCCTTTCTAGCTGGATTCATATCATAAAGAGTAATCATTTAAAGGATGGACAACCGTACATACTTGTTAAGTTGTTATGTGCTCGACTTGTATTTTTCAAAATCGTGAATTTTTCATTTGTGCTGAGACTCCTGAAGTGCACTGTTAAAGCTACATCTGCATTAAAAGGAAAATGTGCTTAACCGAACCAATGTTGGCAGACCACTTAAGATACAAGTAGAATTGAACCACCAAGGACTGAGATGTTTTGTATCTGCACGAATACTTGACCAAGCAAGAGGTCATAATATTGTAAGAGACCACAAGAGGAGGAATTCAAGCATGCATAAATGGAGGACTAAGAAGACAAGTTGCATTTGGCAAAATACTCACGCTACTCATATAAACTCTTTTCTCCCAGATGAAGCAGCAGGCATCGGTCCGTAGAACCTATAAAAAGGAGATGGTTGTGGCGCGAAGTACTCTTGTGCACCTACGTCATTCGGCTCGCACACAAGCCCGCCCCCTTATGTTATAGAAGAATTGAGCTTATTGTTGGGCTAGTTATACAGTGACAGCAATTGGCTGTCGGATTTCGTCCCGCAACTAGAAGAAGATCGCTTCGGGGTCACTGTGGTGTGGCTGAATGTAGAGCAGTCCGCCCTTACAGCCTTTGGTCAGTAAATTATTAAGAACTTCGGAAGATGGTCAAGGTAGCTTGCTTCCAAGCCACTGCACTAGATGGACATGTAGTCGTAGTAGTCGGCCCAGAATGCCTCTCTTCTTTACTAAAATACTATTTCGGAACTTTCCTTATCTTTCTTTTATTGATACAACCTATACCTATTTCCTCTTGCTTCACCTGGCCGGGTCTCTACCTCATAGAAAATCCTGTTTAGGAAGCTAGCACCCGCTCTCACTCCAATATACGTGTAGGGGGAAGCACCAATGAAAGTGAACCTTTATTGTTTCCTTTTCTCTTCGAACCGATTAGAAGGAAGGCAGTAGCTCCTCCAACATACGAGTATTTAGATCCTGAACTAAGGTGTGATTGTGAACATTATTGAGGTCAGTCTTTTTGGATTACGGGTGACAGGTGAATGCCAAAGTCAGAAAAGCATGAGCAGTAAACTCTGCTCGATTAGGAGTTCACATATAGCCACATTGTGTGTAAAATTTTGATAAAATTATCAATGAAACGATACATACATGTTCATGAACTCAACAAAGTGAGATATATGAAACCAGAAACCTAGTGAGAAGAATTCCGGAGCCAAGTGGCATGGGTTGGACCACAGTCTAAACTTGGTTGATTTATGCAATCTAGGAAAGCAATTGATACTTTAGAAAGTGAAATATGGGTATGGAAGAGTTTTTTTTCCTAGACCAAATAGGCCCAGATTACCAGAAACCTAGTGGGAAGAATTCCGGAGCCAAGTGGCATGGGTTGGACCACAGTCTAAACTTGGTTGATTTATGCAATCTAGGAAAGCAATTGATACTTTAGAAAGTGAAATATGGGTATGGAAGAGTTTTTTTTCCTAGACCAAATAGGCCCAGATTACCAGCCCACTTCGCTTGTAGTAACTGGAAATCAGACAGTTTAGCATTTGTCAAGGTGTTGGTTAACATATTCGAACAAAACGAAGTAAATGTAGACTCAAAAATTTGCCCATCGAGCAAAGTAGGAACCAAAATCTTTCCCGCTGTTGGTTCAGAATAACATGCATCGCATGAATAAACTAAGGACAAAGAACAAATGCCTTAGAATTATAGTTTAAAATAGTCGACTCAGTAGATTGGACTGCTTCATGTGCATGCTTTACTCACTGTCACCAAAAATTAACTGATGGAAGCCTTCTCTGTAGGAACTTAATGCAGCAGAAACTGTTGAAGTTGAAATTGGACTATTAGAATCATATGCACAAAATGGGAATATGTACATGCAAGAAAACATGCAAACACTTTAGCGACTTCCAATACGTAAGAGCCCCAACCTTACGGTATATTGATTTAGCAAGGAATTTCTGTATTGTATTGACTAAACTACACGCTTTGTCCAAATACTCAACTGCTAGCCTTTACTCCCTTCAAAAATACGTCTGTATATATGTAAGCATTCTTTTGTTCCTTGTAAAGTTTGGTACACCACTGAGGTTCTAGTTAGTATAGATGGTTGTATGTCTTTCATAGAGAACCATGCTTTTGTACAGGTTCTCTACTTTTTGCATACCACTTCTTTACCTAGAGATTTCCTACTACATTGATACAATTATTATCTTGTCGTGATTTATAAAATAAAAACAACAACATGCACCTCAACTTCTAGTTCTGAAAGTACATGCTTGCAAGGAGACCTACTAGTCACTATGAACTACAATTCGAAACGCCATAATCTTGCAGCTAAGCCAAAGCAGGAGTTACTTATATTGTGTGAGAAATTGGGAACTAGTGATAGAAGATATTGCAACAAGCATCAAGTAGCAAGAAAAACATCTAGTCCATCAAAGAGAAAGTAGCCCATATATTACTGCTTACGGAGAATTTAAACAGTAATATCATAATAATCCTCATCTTCACTGTGAGCGTTAATCTTGTATCGTTACGAGGCTTATTTTGCACAATGTTGAGCTCACAATTCAATTGTCCTAGAGTCTACATTCACGTATCCATGAAAAGCATGAGACACGAGAATCAACTGCTTCCTACTAAGCTTTCTTTTTATTGAGGAGTATTATGAAAGAGAAGAATCAGGTGTTGTTGCTAAAAGTAAAGTCTCGACCATTTCAGCATGTGTCTTGAATATAGATTTCAGTTTGGCAAGACCATTTTCAGTTAACACTGGAAATTGCCAGATAGTACAGAAGAAGTGCCGCACATGTGTTGCAGAAGCCAATGGGCATAGGCTTGCAAATATGGAGTAATTCTATGGAGTAATTCGCCATGGGAAGGCTAAAATTATGTAATGATTGCTAGCTTAAATTAGTAGTATATTATCATGCAAATCTTAAGCCAAGGGTCTTCCGGAAACAACCTCTCTGCCTTCTTGAAGGTAGGGGTAAGGTATGCGTACATTTACCCTCCCCAGACCCCACTTGTGGGATGGGTTTGTTGTTGTTGTTGTTGTTGTATTATCATGCAAATTTGGGCAGCTAGTTATAACTTGCAGGGTTTTAGCAATGTAAAAGTTCTACCAATAAGTAAGCAGGAATTTCAGAAGATCATTAGTCTAAGACCTGTATTGACGGCTGGGCAAGGTAAAAGAACAACTACGCCTCACTCGTACACTAGCTTAGGTCGGCTATATGAATCCTCTATATCGATTAAGCTAAGAGGGATTCTGAAAAGTCCACATATGATAGCAAAAAGTCGTTGTGGCCCTCATTGAGCAAAATCATCATACCTAGCCTTGAAATCTCTGAAGGACTACCATTTGCTGCATTTGTTTTGCTAGAGCTTCTAGTGGCACAACTTGCCTTGTTATGGGGGGAGTACTTGTTTTCCTTTCTACTTGTGATAGAGTTGAGCTCGTCAAAGCAACATATATTCCAAGGTTTGTGCTTGTCAATGTGTCGCTTCAGTGAACATCATTACCCGCACTAGTGTTGCTAGTACATATGGGACTGGTGGTTTCTTTCTTATTGAGGACGGGAATATTGTTATGAATCAGCCCCAACCATTAGGCTGAAAAGAGCTATTAGGCCGAGAAGAAGCCGGAGGACTAGAAGACCTTTAAAAAAGTTAATTTGGGATCCAGGCCCAAGAGGTGCTGTCAGGATTCAGTTAAAAGGGACTAGTGGTTAGCAAGGAGGTTGTGCGAATTATTGTGAGGAATACCCCTCTCCTGGTCTCTCTCTCCCTCGTCCATTTCTCTCTATAGCTCTGTCTCCTTGTCTCCTTTCTTTCTGTTACTATTTCCTTAGTTTATGACTCTATACTTTGCATTTCCATTGTAATTAGTTTATTTGGAAGTTTAATCAAGGCATCTTTCCCCTGCATGTGTTGAGTTTGTTGAGTTCATAACACGTTTTGATCCATCTCATTCTACCACTCAATTGTTGGTCATTTAGGACAAAATAGAGATTCTCTAAATCTTACACCTATCGCACACTGACATACAATCTTCAAACAAACTTAAAAGACTCCTATCAATCATTGGATCTAATACATGTGATTGATAGTCTACCTCAATCATCATGGTGTCACACCTAAGCTTAGTCCAACTAAAAATACCTATTACGCATTAGCCTTAAGGTCTAGACGAAGTCTTTTATAACTTTCCTCTTCACAACTCAATGACAATCTCTTCACAACTCAATGTCCATTGTCCACCGAAACCAAATTTGAACAAAACTAGAGCACATGATCTATACAGAAGACTCTAAAGGGGTCGTTTGGTGTGATGGATAAGCAAAAATAATACTGGGATAAAAATTTAGTACCGCCTTATTCCTTGTTTGTTTATTAATTCTAGGATAAGTTATCCCGGGATTAAAAATAGTATTGCGATAACTTAGACCTGTGAGATGTTGGAATAGTACTTCCAGGATAAAGCATTAAACAACAACAAGAACTAATCCCAGCATAATCAATCCAAGCATAACTTGTTTTCAAACAAAACGACCTCTAAGTCCTCTAAACGAATAAAGCTACTCCTCTCCAAAACCACAGGAACACACATACATACACAGAGAAACGGGCACAACCTCCTATTTGTTCATTTCACCTAAGTTGCTGACGCTTGTGGAATATAAAGCCATAAGAAAACGCTTGAAATAGAGGAAACTAGAAAGTACCTTGAGCCATAGTGCCACAGCCCAGCGGCACTGGAACCGGGTTCGAGCTTGTAGTGGCGAAAGTGTAGGTGCTGCTGCTTTTTCTCATTTTTCTTTTTAATAATTCAAATTTTTTTTTTTTTTAAACTTTTGACTGAATTGCAAAAGAGTACTTATAATACTAGAACTGGCAATTGAGCCCTCGTTCTTTTAAGCAACTTAGTGGGCGTTTGGACATACGAATCGTAAAATTTCGGAAAGAAAGTGAAAAATTTTTTTAAGTGAAAATCGTATTTGAAAATTAGAGTTGTGTTTGGATATGGATATAGTTTGGAGTTGTTTTTGAAGTTTTGTGAGTGATTTGTTGTAGTTTTTCAAATCTCCGAAAAATTTCGAAATACAACTTCAAGTGAAATTGAAATTCTCATCGACAAACGCGGATTCCGAAAAAAAGTTAAAAATTTTTCCAAAAAGGTGAAAATTTCTTATGGCCAAACGGCCCTATAATTAGGTGTTACCCAATGATGGAATGAACATCCAAAGCAACGCACTGCTTAGTTATTCCTTTTGAAAATGGTTGGACCAAAAGTCCTCTTCCTTTACATAATTCTTTATGTTTCAAATTATTTTCGCTTGAATTTGGACGAATATTGAGAAATAATTTGAAAGAAATGTGAATATTCAATTTTAAATCGAGAGTAACTCATTATTAATAATTAATAAAATGCCGTATGCGCCCCATAATATAAGACGAATCACACTTCTAATATTTTTTTAAAAAGTCGAGCGTATTATTTTTAGCTTTACAACTTATTTGGATGGTTGTTATATATCATTTTATAATGTATCGTATTATAAGTATTGTACTGTACTGTATCGTTTAATGAATATAATGTTTGGATAGATTGTATCGTTTGTCGTTGTTTCATGATATCACACACCAACAATAAACTTGCAATATTATAAAGAAAAATTATAATACGGATTAAATTATTAATATGTAAAAGGTAGGGTGGTGATAAAATAAAATTATTTAATAATAATGAAGGGTGAGATGAGAGAAAAAGATAAGGTAACGACACGACCACACCAAATCGGTCGTCACATAAAGTGGCACATTTCGTCGTTACGTAACAACGGATTTAACGATACGATTTTAAATAACAATCAAAACAAACATCGTATTTAAAGTAATAATACGATACAATACAATAGGTAACAACCGTCCAAACAAGCTGTTAAGGTACAAACCAAATTGGACAGAGCAACCTTGCAGAAAAATCTCATTTTCAATTTATCCATGATCCCTTATGTAGTTAAATTTGTCGAAAACTCATATAAGGCTCATAGCTGAAAATAAAGTCGCACGAATTAACAGAAAAATCAAGATGCAAATTTAAAGGAAAAAATTGAGATTGTTGCTCTCTAAAATGTACATATTAAAATAGAATGAAAAATAATTTAATAATGAGAAATAACTTGTTTTCCATCCAAATTCCAACTAGCAAGGAAGCTTTATTTTAAAGGATGCAATGTTAGCTCTTTAATTTGATATTAAGCAACTAGTGAAAAATGAATAAGGATTCTATTTTTCTATCTATTATATGGAAGAGAGTAGAGGAGGTCAACAAAAGGCATCATGGTCATTTCAAATATATTACTGCACTTATACTAGGCTCAAAAGCTTGGTTGTGTGTTTTTAATGAAATATAACAAACGTGGCCCTAAGCTAAGCTATTGAATTCTTCAGTGAACCCACGTACCATTCAATCTTCACTATCTTCTTTAAATGCACTACTTGTTTATTGTTAGTAATATTTTTTGGTAAGTACTTTTAACTAAAATATTATCTTTTTGGTAATTTCATAATTCAAGCGTTCGTTTGATTAAAACTATACTATAGTAACATACATTTATATATAACAATTCTATTATCTCCTTAAGAAACATTATTTAATTTGCTTTATTTATGGATTATTTCAGGTAAAGAAGATCTTTTAATATTAGAAAGAAAAAATTGGAGATAATTTATGTAGATTTATATTCGGATGTTCTTATACTATTATAAAATTGATACCATTTTATACAAGTTCTCATTAAATTGCAATTTCAATTGGAATACTTTATAGAATTAGGAAAAAATTATTTAAGAATAAAATATAATTTCAAGTTCCTTTTTATTATAAAATATTGATGACTCTAAAACATGATCTAAGAATAATCTAAATTAAAAATTAAGACAATTAATTTGAGGATTTTTTATATGAAAAAATTCATTATATATTAGGATTCATGAGAGGTATCATTATGCAGGATTATATTTCTCCTTCTATGATCGAAGTTAGCTGGGTACTTCCTCTATTTAATAAAAATTCAATGTTATATAAATTTCAAAATACATAAATATACAATTAACTAACTTTAAAGGGCTCAACAAATAATAATGGTGAAGAAAATTGAATTACACCCCTAAATAGTATCTCAATCATATCAAATAAAACTTGAAGAGTGTTATGGTTCTGTGGGAACCACCAAATAACAATTAGTGAAAAACTTAACACAGATGGTAGCTTCATCGCAAACAAAGGCAGAGCAAGCGCTAATGGTGCTGTTAGGAAGAAAAATGGACACATGGTGATGGCATTCTCCTCACCCTTGCATTTCTTAACTAGCAACTACTCTGAAGTGCAAGCGGCTGTGTTTGGTATACTTTGATGTTGTGATCACAACTGTCAAGACCTCATCCTGGAATTAGACTCTCTTCTGATAGTCAACATGATTTTAGGGAGATACAATACCTCATGGAGACTTAAAGAGGACATTGTGTTAATTCAATAAAATGTGCAACAACATGGTATTAAGATTAAGCATTGTTACAGAGGAGGGAATGAAGTGGATGACGCTTTGTCCAAACACGCTACTACACTCAGTGAGAAGGTCATTTTCCTCAATGAAAATGATCTACCTCTTGAGGCTAACAGATCTATCACTATGGGTAGAATGCAAGTCCCAAATTTCAGAATAAGGCAAAGGAAACACTCTAGGTGGATCTGTGAGCCTCCCTAGATATTAAAGGAAGAGCTATTATTGTGCTGAACTCCTATGCCCTCATGGTAGCTCTTTTATTAAATTTTTGCATGTGCGAGCACTAGACATAAATAAGGCATAGCCATTATTGTATCTGTTGGCATTTTTCAATGGAGGTTTGGTTTAAATGTCCTCCTCCTTTGTATTATTTTGCTAATAAATAAACAAGGTAAGGGTCAATGTCAAACTCCCAAACACCACAGGAGATGAAAAGCTGGGTGGATGGGTTAAATTAAAAAAATCATATCAAATGAAACTAGAATAAGCTATAATATTTCAGTTTAAGGTCAATCCAATTAGTATTTAGAGTCATCGAGAGAATGATTTATTTTTAATAACTTATTCAGATATGTCATTAACCTACAACAAAATATAAATTTTCTTGTTAAATTTTCTTAATAATTAAAAATCGCGATTAATATTTCAAAGAACAAAAAAAAACATCTTTTCATCAACTATTGGGAATAAAATTATATATTTTATTATTTAAATTTGATTAGTATAAAAAGATAAAGCAATACATTTTTTTTGGTAACTAACTATTTATATTACCACTCAAAAAGATATTTACAACTCCGAGAATCAAAAACAAGCAGTTTGGATATAAAGTTTGAAACTTGCTGGACATCGGTGCCAACACTCTACCGCTCCACAAACAGCCTCCATGAATAGAAATTTAGTAACAACATGTGTCTATCTAGCCTATACATTCTACGTGCTCTTTGATGTATCTCTCTTATCACTTGCCTTGTCACTTGATCAGCAGTTCCTTGTTGAGTCTTGAAGATCCTTGTATTCCTTTCTTGCCACAGGTGGTATATTTCTCCAGCTAAAGTTATCTGATATATCTCTTGATATGCAGTTTTCCTTTTTGCATGTTCTTGCCCATGTGACTTCATGCTGCCAATTACTAACATTCCTAGTGATGCCTTGTCATATCAACAATTTGGACCATACTTGCTTTGCATATTCACACTCGAACAATAGGGGATCAATGTCTTCATTTTCCTTCAGGCATAAGACGCAGTCCGTGTCATCTAAATTAGCCCAGCAAGAAATCCTTTTTCTTGTTTGGAGTCTCCTATGTAATGCCAGGAACAGAATAAACAGCCACTTAGGTAATCCGGCATTGTTACATATCAATCTTCTCCATGGTATTTTCTAGAAATCTCCACGAATAAGCCTATACACCTTCTTGGTTGAATAGTTGTTCATAGCTGCTACTTCTTCTTCAGTTAACCCTATTTGATCAAACACTGCTCTTGTTTTGAGAATTTTTTGCACCATCCATGAAGCTTGAGTAGCTTTTGTTTCCCACATTGTGCCTCTTTTTATATAGTAATAGTGAATCCATTTGACCCATATGTTGTCCTTTTTCCTGCAAACATTCCACAACAATTTTCCAATAGCAGCTAAGTTTCACACATATATATTCAGGATATTGCCCTAGGAAGGCAAAGTCTATCCCATGCTATAAGTTCCTTCCTTGATATCTCAGTTCCACCAGTCCATAAGAAGCTCCTATATGTAGCCTCCACCAGTTAGGTCACCTTTTTTGGTAGAACAAACACCTGCGACCAAAATACTTGTATAGAGAAAAGTACTAACTTTACAAGTTGTAGTCTGCCTACATATGATAAGTATCTTATAGTTCATGACTTGATTCTCGCCAACATCTTGTCAATAAGAGGCTTGCACTGAATGATTGATAGCTTTTTAGTACTCAAAGGAATCCCTATGTATCTAAATGGCATATCTCCTTTTGTGAATTGTAGTGCATGTAAGATAGTCTGCAGAACCTCTGGCTTTACCCCTCCAAAATATATCGAACTTTTGTCTACACTAGCAACCAATCCAGATACCTGCGAGAAATGTTAGAAATATTGGAATAGCAAGTTGACAGATTCTAGTTCTTCCTTGCAGAACAGTAGTAGGTCGTCAGCAAATCCCAATTGAATAATCTGCACCTTCTTGCATCTTGGATGGAATTTAAACTTAGGTACAACATTGAGTCCCTTCAAACTTCGACTGAAATACTCCATAACTAGTACAAATAATAATGGACATAAGAGATCCCCTTGTCTCATTCCTTTTTTTGGCTTGAAATGGTGCCACAGGATCTCCATTAATAATAATTGAATAGGAAACAATTTGTATACAATACATAATCCATTTGACAAATCTTGTTGGGAACTTCAGGCAGTTAAGTTTTTGCTCAATATATAGCCATTTCACTGAGTCGTTGGCTTTTCTTATATCAATTTTCAGCATACACCTAGGTGTGATGCCTTTCCTACCATAACCCTTCACAAGTTCATGACTCGGTATAATGTTATCAGTGATCAACTTGCTTGGAACAAAAGCAGTATGGCTTTTGTCCACTAGACTGTCCATAACACCTTTCATTCTTCTAGTCAGGATCATGGATATAAGTTTATACATCATAGTGCAACAAGAGATAATCTTGAATTCAGACACCTTTGATGGATTCTTGACCTTTGGGATCATTGTAATTGTAGTGCAATTAATAGCTTTGTACATTTCCTCATTAGTAAAAAATTTGAATCACTGCATTTGTCACCTCCTCTCCGATCACATACCTGGTTCTTTTAAAGAAAAAAGCAATCAATCCATCACATCCTAGAGCTTTTTGATCATCTTTACTCATAAGAGCTTGGTACACTTCATCTTTTGTGACCTCCGCTATCAAATGTAATTGTTACTATCTTGTTAAACTATTACCACATTTCATGATGTTAGGATCCACTGCTGGTAGTTGAGCAGCAGCACGACCAAGCTATTTTTTGTAGAAACTGGTCACCCCCTTTTCTATATCATCTGGTTGTAGTAAAATTTCTCATCTGTCATTGACAGGGATTTTGATCTTGTTTTGAGCTTGCTTATTCTTTAAATTGGCAAAGAAGTAGGCAGTGTTGGCATCTCCCAGTTCCAACCATTTCGTTCGTGACTTCTGCTTTGTTATTCTCTCCTCAATAAGACTTCATTTCTCCAGCTCCCTATGCAATTCCTTTTCAATAGTATACAGCTCACTAGGGTGATTGTGGTTACCCATTTGTGATTGTGTTCCATTCAACCTTCGTCCATAATTATTGATCTTTTCCTCCTTATTTCTAAATTTCCTTTGATTTGATTGTTTCAAAGTTGTCTTCGCCACCTTAAGTTTTCTCCAGATAACCTTCATGTGTTTAGTACCTGTATGGTTGCCGCATGCTTTTGTCACCGCGCTTAGAAAGTCTTTGTGGTCCACGAAGCAATTCAGAAACTTGAAAGGTCTTGGATTTCTCTTCACAACTTCTGTAAATTGTATGCTCAGGGGTGTATGATCAGAACAACCAGGATTCAATATCACTACTTTTGTCAGAGCTACTGTTAAAAACCATTCATCATTAGCTAAAGCCCTGTCTATCCTGCTATAATTCTATCTATTTGTCCATGTATATCTTCTTCCCACTACACGTAGTTCAGCCATGCCAGTTGATGTTATGAAATTATTAAAATCTCTCACCTCATTTTTCTGGACTGCGTTCCCAAACTGCTTGCCCTTCTCCGACCCTGACTGCCCAACCTGAGAGTGGACAGCTAATGCGTTCCACTTATTGAACAGGGTTCTATGTTCTGTCCGTGACCCCTGGATGCCGAAGGCGTCCTTGGGGTGATCTCGTAGTTCCTACGGGGTGGAGATGATGGGGTCGGTCCATGGATTTTCCTTCCTTTTCTTTTGCCGCATTTCGCTCAAAGGGTTGAAGGGAGATGCATTTATCTCCCTTAAAGTCCTTTATGGATTTCGAGTCGGGAATAGAGCTGTGGCTTATTCGGCGCTATATCACAATTCATTCTCGGGCATAGCTGTTCTCATCCATATCTGTTATTTCATTAAAATCACCAATAGCTAACCATGGACCTTGCGTAGAGTTATTGACACTTCTCAGTTCTTCCCATAGGGATTTCCTAGTTTCAATTGTGCAGTCCATAAATCGTAGATAAAGTGAACTTTACTTGCATATGAGGGATCCAAACTATGCCATAAATGGCATGACCACTCATAGCAACTATATCAAACTCCACTCTATTTGAATCTCATAATATCCAGATTCTACCCTTGTTACTATAGGAGTAGTTTGCACACCCCTCCAATTAATTGCTACTACCTTTTTAATTATTTTATTGGCATTCTCTTTCTTGACTCTGTTTTCTAGTATTGCTATCAACCTAACACCATTATTCTATATAAACTTCTTTACTTCTTTTTTCTTATATACTTTATTTACACCCCTTACATTTCATGATATGATCTTTATTTAGTTGATTGTTTGAGTTGTGGATCCCATTAGCCCCTTGATAACTACATTGGCCCTTCTCTCCATTAGTGTTGTCTAGTGTCTCTCCAGCTATTGGAATAGTTAATGGACTGAACCTATTCACTACATTAATCCCTGTTGTTTCCCTTGTCTTGGATTGAGCGTCTTTTGCTGCTGATTTCCCTTTAGCTGTCTCCTAGGATGTCATTTTGTCACCTTCCTGATTTGGACTTATTTGCTGTAATTCTTGTTATGTTTGCACATGTATCATATTGGGAGGTTGTTGTTCCGTACCTGCTTCAACCTTCTCTTGTTGTGCTCTTCTTTTCCATTCCATTCTTGGCTTTGTTTGCTGTTGCTTGGCCACAGGAATGGCCTTTGCTGTTCTCACCTTAGTCCTGCAAACATGACCAACTTGTAAGCAGGTGGGGCAATATTCAGGGACCTAATCATACGCAACCTGTTGGTCAAAAATATTTCTAGCCGGATCCATGACTCTAATCGATTTAGGCATGGCTTTGTGACATCCATCTCAACTAATAGCCTAGCATAGGAGATCCTTTTAACTTTAGTTGTGCATTCATATGCAAGAGTGAAACTCCTAGCCACCACCAATTCTGCTAAGTGAGTCCATACTCCAACATTTAATGCAAGTTTGGTAACTTGACCCATATAGGGATTGTCTGAATAAGCAATACATTAACACAACTAAAAATATTATAAGAGTAAAACTATAGATTATTCAATTCAAATAATGAGATAATACATCATGACTTATTTTTCAACTGACTTTTTAATCATTATTTTATAATCATTTTAAGTTTGGTGGTGCAGAATTTTTTTTAAAATAAAAAAGTGTAGAACCTAGAGAAACTCAAAATTGTACTTGAAGTATTGTATAATCCTGTATAATAAAGTGTCTGATTTCAACAAGTATTATAAAGTGATTGGTACAGTAATACGATTTCAATTTAAAATGCACATAATGCAAAAGATATATAACAATACAGGTAATCGTGGTTCTATACGTTATTACACAAAAACCTATTTTCTTTCTTCTTATCCTAAAGGCGTATAATGTGTGTAGTTAACAATAGACCAAGAAATATTAAAAGAAAACAAGAAGGAAAAAAAAACAATTGGGCCCGTGCGATACATCATCTAGTAACCAAGACAAATGCATCGAGGATCAAAATAATCACAGCCACACCACATAAATATAATAGAATGGCCATGAATCTGCAACCTTCCTAATAAGGCTAATATTTTCTTCCATACAACATAAGAACTGTAATTATTAGAAGCAATTTGTATTTTAAAAATTAAGAAAAAGGAGGACAAAGCTCCAAACAAGGAGCTACCACCCAAAAAAAAATTGATTTTCTTAAATTATTCACTTGCTAATCTCTGCTTGCACCTTCTCGATAAAGCTAAGCATGGTCTCTAATCCTTTCTCATCTGAAAAAAAGAAGATGGTATTTGTTATTGTTGTTAAACGACATTGGCTACATTAAATGAAGTTAAGCTAATAAATATGTTAAGAGGCTTACCAAATCTTGGTATAGTGTGGCCCTTAGGATGATGAATCACCATTGGATCAACATATGATTCCAACAGTTCTATCCCATACTTCTTCAGGTAATCTTGCTCACCTACAATATCAAATAATAGCCTGTTAATATCAATATATATATATATATATATATTAATTGTTTTCTCAGTATATATTAAATCCAATTTTTCTATTGGCGATAGTAATTAACATATTGAAGTTAGGCAACAGAACAACCCCCCGTCCTCCAATATAATAAATGCATGTTGGTGTCATTAACATTTGCAGCTAATGCGAGCTAAGTAGCTAACTTAAGTCAATTAAATAGAGATCATAACTACTCGGAACTTACTGTATAATAATTTCTTTGTACAATCTACCAAGGCATATCCTCTAACAATAACATCGAGAATGTGATGAAAACAAGGAAAGAAATTTGACGTGTAATTCATGACTTCATTAAGTTAAAAATTCGAGTGACACATTAATTAGATGAACAAGATAATAGTTTTGACCCACAATTCATGGATAGTGTAAGACTTAACAATAAATTAAGAAGAACAATTAGAAATATTTTAATTACCCATTGTGTTTCATTGTGTGCCTTTCACAAATACTTAATTTGAATTCATTCTAAAAATTTCTTATCAAATTCGGGCCGCCCCAATTGACGAGAATCTATATAGTTGGCTAGTCCTAGACTCCTGGTTGAACAAAGAATCAAATTTGATGAATACAGGCCACGTGTTAAACAAATATTTTAAATAAGCAAAATAACGTGTCTTTTAATTTGCACACCACGTTTTTTTTTAAATAAATAAAAGAATAGGGACAGAAAATACCTAAGAAGTGAACGGACGGGCATGTAGTAGACGATGAATAAGCTTTTTCGGCGACTGATTCATTCTTAAATTGAGCCCCTCCAATTATTATCAGATATTTTATTTTGGGCACCTTTGTAAGTGCCACTCCCTGTCAAAATCACATCATGTAATAATCAATAATCATCATAAATTAACGTTTAATTTAAACACCAGTAAATATAATATTATGATTCGAATTGTGACAGCATTTTCATTTTACAAACAGAAAGAGCTAAATACAAGACATTATTTACCTTTTCTTGCAACCCTGGCAATGCTCCAGAAAGAATTGCACCCTGAATTGTATCAAAAGCAAAGATACTCAATATCAGATTGTGCAATTCTTTTATATAGACGCAGAGGTGAATTTTGAATTTAAATTTTATGGGTTCAACCTTTAAATTTATTAGCATTGAATCTATTATATTTTTATAATTATTGGTTCATTTTTACAATTTGTCGCAATTTTAATAAATATTTACACATATATTTATGCGCTGCACGAAAAATTATGGGTTCAATTGAGTGTCCTAATAATTGTACATCCGCCTCTGTATAGATGCATGTATCGTCAATTTGAAATATAAAAACAGAAAAAGAAAAAAAAAATTAAAAGAGTCAACTGTCAAAGTCATCTAGAAAAAAGAAGACACGCATCCAACAAAATATTACTGTACTAAGTAGTAGTATATGGTAACTTCTTAAAAGGTCGTTAACCTCAAATGAAGAATTCAACCTTTGACCAAAAATAGTGCGTTATTTGCCTTTTAAAGTAAAAACGTTTCGCTGTAAAAAATCAATTTTGTTTTCTCAAAGAAATCCAGAATTAAATTCTTCAAAAATAAATATAACTTGTGCCAAATTTATACTCAAACATTCTAAAATATAAGGAAAAGATAGAACACAAAAGCAAACGAGATTCTGGAAAAAAAAATTAGAACTAACCTGGGAGAAACCAAGAAGACCGTCGAAAGGTCCATGTTTTATCATGCACTCTTCTATATATGCAAGACATTTATCAAAATTCTGATATTCTGTGAATTCCTATATAAAAAATCAATCACAATTAAGTAAAAAAGGTTTTCATTTTTATTGAAAGTAAATATAGGGATTCTTAAATAAAAAAGGAAAAAAGGTAAACGACCTTGTTAAATTGGAACCATTCGTAATAAGGAGGATCAAATATACCCTCAACTTCAGATTTGCCTTGACAAGGAAAAGGTGCATCAACAAAAACAAGATCCAATTTTTCTACCACTTGAGTTGGCCATTTGTCAAAGACTTGTTTCTTGAGAATTTGGCCACTAGTTCGAAACCCATGAAGACAAAGAAATCTGGGTTTCCTCTGATTGGCATCACCTTCACTTCCCATGGTTGCAAATGATAATTTTTTAGAAACTAAAAGGACTCTGTTTCCTTAATTTACGAGAACAGTTCCGCGGGTATTGGAGAAATATATATAACACAGCTAAGAAAATGCTGTTTGAGCCTTCAATTTATAAAGGGAAGGTCAAAAGGCGTCGGGTCGGATATTTTGTAGGCGTGGTTTAGGGGCGAACGCGTAGTATGAATTGGCTCGTGGAGTAAATAAAATTGGACGTGGAGTGCTTTCCAACAGTAAGAGGAGAATCAATAATATTCTCTTCTTTTTTGGTAAAGATAAAATTCAGTTTCGAATTAATATATATATATATATATATATATATATATTAACTAATTAATATAGAAGTTTAAGTTTATGTAAAAACACATGTCAGTCACTTATTAGCTTATTACATGTATTAAATGTGAGTGTGTGTCTTTTTTTTCTAAGAAAAAGCGACAATGACCCACGAAAAGCACTTTTTTGAGAAGCACTTTTGAGAAAAATTCACTTACAAGCAGTTTTTTAAAGCTTGGCCAAATACTAATTGCTACTCAGAAGTGCTTTCAAACTAATTAGCCAAACACAAACTGCTTCTCACCAAAAGTACTTTTGAGAAAAGCACTTCTGAAAAAAGCACTTCTCAAAATAAGCTGATTTTTGCAGCTTGGCCAAACGGGCTATAACGCATACAAGAGAATACTAAGGGATCGTTTGGTAGGATGCATTAGATAAAATAATGTTTGCATTAACTTTATGTATTAATAATACGTACTTTGTTCGGTATACTTTTTGAATCTATGCATTAGTTATACACCCTACTTGGTATCATTCTATGCATAACTAATTCATAGGAAATCATGGTATTAACAATGCAATGGGTTTTAATGCATGCATTAGCTTAGTTAAAGATAAAACTGCCCTTCAAAGTTTGATGTAAAGTTTGATACTGAAATTGCTCCCGCTATTTATATCTATACTCTGTCAATTTCTTCATTGTAAATTTGTAAATATGTACTCTACTACTACGTACTGGACTGCACTTGTAATCAACTCATTTTTCTTTTCTTTTTAACTCAAACTTTCTTTGCCTAATAATCCAAAAAGTGGGAAATAAAATGATATCCCTAGTAGATAAATACATACTTAGCGTATTTTCTTTTTTATAAATAAATATTCAATTCTATATTACAATATAAATAGATAACGGAGTGGGGTCAGAAATTATCTCAACGTTAGGGGTCACGGTAGCCATTTTTTAATAACGTGTATACGAGGGGACAGAAAAAGAAAAAAGGGTGGCAAGTGCAGTGGTTACTGGAAGCAAAACACAAGAAGGAGAAAATGAAGCAATTGCAAGGTTGAAGAAACTAGAAGAGTGCAAAAGTTTCTTTGAGAAGGTTCCCCCCTCTTTATTTATAGACCTCAGGGGAGTTCGAATCGATGCAAGCAATCGCCGGTAGCCCTAGAATCGAAACGACATGGACTCGAGGAACGAGGCAATGTATCGGGAAGATGCGTAATGATGACGCATGCGTTGTGACGTCATTCTGCACTAACCCCATGACCTACGACCTAAAGTGTGAATTTAGTGACTGAATACACGATTCTGAGCACTTGGTAAACCCAAACTCTAAGCTAGATCTAGGAATTATTATGCTTGACTAGGATTCACCTTTCACCTCAATTATCATTTAATTAGTTTAACAAAGAGTACTATACTTTTTGGTCAAACAGTATTCAAAACATTCGTATTTCTTCTTTAGAAATATTCTACATCTTTTAATATATTATAATTTATTTTTATATTATTAATTTATTGTTAAAAGTTCGCAGTTCCTAACTCCATCCTTTTGAAATGCTACTCCTTCCGGTCCACAATAAGTGAGCAATTTGCTTTGAACACAACCATTAAGGAAATACTAAATTCTAGATGAAAATAGTTAGTGCGACTAAACTACACTTCATTAAATATTGCACCATAGTTATAGTAGCACTTACTTCTCTTCTCAAATGTGAGGAGTAAATGACTTTTTAGGGATACATACATAAAGGTAATTTTGAAAAAATAAATTGAATTTTTTCTTGATTATATAAATGGACACTTATTTTGGACCAAAATTAAAAAACAAATTGGTCACTTATTGTGGACCGGAGCGAGTACTTAGTTAGCACCTATATCCTTAAATTAACTTTAGTTCATCTACCAATTAATGTTGTCGAGCCCTGCCGAAAGCAAAATAAAGAAACGAATGACAACCACAAGCAGATCTATATCTATAGAGTGTTTGGCTGAAATTAATATGCGCTTATTGTTTTTCTTCTCTCACCTGTTAGTTTAGCTAGCCTATTGTAGAAGTTCAATTGTGTTTACTATTTTTCTTTGCATATAGGGTTCAAACTCCATTTACTTATTTAGATTCAAAATAAAAGAGTGTTAGAAGTTCAACAAATACAAAAAATACTTTTTTCGGTTTTACAAGTAGTGTAATAGGACTTATAACTTATTAATGCACGTGAGTATATTTTATTTTATTTTTGCTTCGGTTACAAGTTTTTTCATTTTGAATTATAGACACTGTTGGGTTTTTTTCTAAAGGGTGTGAATGGGAAATGGAAGAGACACCTCTTGAATTGCACATCTTCATCTCACTCTTTCATTGTCTATAAATTTAGAGGCTTGGCCTCATTTTTATATGTGGAAAATCTAAAAATTTCTCCCTCTTTTCTACATTGTTGCATTATTTTCAAAATAAATAAAGTGTGATTTGCTTCGTTTGTTGAGTTCACTGAAGTTCTGTAATTTTGATTGCCAGTATTACCGAATAGTTTTTCCGTTCTATCTTGGTAGGAAGTAATCCATAACCTTGGGCAACAGTGAAGGGATTAAATTCCTTAAGGACACACAAGCAACTTGTGGGCTCGGAATTATTTTATCTATTATTTATTGAACTAACATCTCTTCGCTTTTCTAATTTTCTGATTTCGAACACAGATTACCAATAATCTTAAGGAATTCAACGAAATTATTTTTCAGATTGTTAGATAAATTTGAATTGAAGTGATGTTTCTACGGTAAAAACGAAGAAGCAAACAGATGATGCTCGGCGAAATCATCTAGCCGATTTCACTATTGCTTCGTAAAATCCACATATAAGTTGTCAGCCATAAAATTTTACGGTACAAGGAAAGCAAAATGGGTGAAGAGTACATTTATTATCCTCAATTTTGTGTTTTTTGGTGGTGGCTTTTGTATTTTATTTTTGTTTGGTGGATTTATCACTATACAAGAATCAAATCACTATTTTGCACCCATTAGAAACAAGCACCCAAACAATTGACTTGCGAGATTTGACCAAATAATATTATCAAATGGTTTCAAAATTAATGAGTGTAAACAAATGTGTTTACGTTAAGAATACTTCATTATTTGATTATAAGTGGATGTTATGTTGACAAAATATTTAAAATGTGGGGGCTTTTAACTTATGCATGACAAAAGCCAATGTAAGACGTAATGTCTAAATGATTTAATTTTTGAACCCCACCAATCCTTAGTAGATATTGATATGATAGTCGGTGAATTCATTACTTATTTAGTCTTACTGATAACTAGTGATGAAACTACAAATTTGAAAGTTGTTTACGTGCCTTTCCAGAAATGATTTGCTTTTTCTTAAACATTTATAATGTTTAACTCTTTTATGAAAGGGTATCACCTGGAAGGCTATGACTTTTCATGAAAAGTGCGTTTGTATGTTTTGTATAAACATGACCGTTCATGAAAGAATGTATTACTACATTGGTATATTATTAGGTGAACCAACCGATGAACATGACCAAAATTCATTGCAAATTGGGTTTGTTTCATGAATGAAGGTGCTATAATTTGCATATCATATAGACACATGAATAAATATCATAAAAATATTTGAAAATGATAGAGTGATTGCGAAATGTGTTATATATCAAAAAGTTGTGGCCACAACTGATGTCAATCATTCCAGTTGTTCTTATAAATACTATTACGATATTAAGTGTTGTTAGAAATATGATATGCAATAGAAAGTCAAGACGTATTAGTCTACGACAAAAGGAAGTTCGCATTGAACTATCATGACAATAAAATAAGTTTTGAGATATTTGAAATATATCCATGACTATGCATTGCACTATAATAAGTATCCTGCAGTTATTGAGGGGTATAGTGATGCAAATTGGATCACTGGATCAACCTAAACTAAATTCACAAGTGGATGTATTTTTACTATCAATGGAGGATCAGTTTCTTGGAAATCGTCTAAATAAACGTGCATTGCGGCTCTACAATGGAGGCTGAGTTTATAGCCTTAGAAAAGGACGGTGAAGAAGTTGAATGGATCCAAAATTTCTTGAAGAAATTCCATCTTAGCTCAAAATATTGGTACCTATATGTATATATTGTGATGGTCAAGCGGCAATAGGAAGGGCTGGGAGCATTATGTATAACAAAAAATCTTGTCATATACAACAAAGACATAAAATCCTTTGGCAACTACTCTCGAATTATCGTAACTGACGATGTGAAGTCAAGCGATAATCTGTCGGATCCATCTACAAAAGGCCTAACTAGAGAGGTAGTTGAAAGATCATCGAGGAGAATGGGACTATGGCCAAGGACAAGTCATTATCGTGTTAACTCTACCTAGAAGATTGGATATACCAAAATCTAGGTTCAAGGAGCACAAACAAGCAAGAAAACTGTGGATTAAATGAATTCATGTTTTTTACATCAAAGAACAGTATACAAATACCATGCCTATCCCAAAAAATGCTAGCTGGATGGTGAGGAAGTTATTGGAAGCAACGGAGGTTATCATTCAACTACACAAACCTTTAGATGATAAGAAAAGTGTCATCAAACAGATCTATCTTCAACTGATACCAACCTATCCTAAAACTAACTAGAGGAGACTAATGTGCCAAAATGGTGCTAGACCTAAGGCTATATTCACAATGTGGCTGCAATGTCAAGGGAGATTACTCACTGTGGACAGACTTAAGAAATGGGGACTTACTGTAAGTGATACCTGTGTGTTATGTCAATCAAGTTTGGAGACAAGAAATCACTTATTTGCTGAATGTGACCATCCTAAAAGTTTATGGAGTAGACTGATACAATGGGCACAACTACAAAATAACATAAGCTCTACATGGGAGGACCAGCCCAGTTCATTTGCCATCATGCCAAAGGGAAGACAGCATCAGCAAAACTCCTTAAAATGATAATATACACATGCCACGTGGAAGGAAAGGAACCAACGAATATTTCAAGAGACATCTAGAGATTACACTAGCTTGGCAAGGGAGATAGTCTGCATGTGCAACTTTAGAGCAACTGGCACTATAAAAAATTTAGTACAACAGTTGCATTTTTAGACAATGTCTTCTGATAGTAATATGGCTTGGTGATTTGTGATAGTATAGTCTTTTTCTGTAATTTTCCTGAGAATTAGCTAGCTGGGAGTAGCTAAGCTATGCTTTGTAATGTTTCCGTTTGGTGATTAATGATAAGTTTAATAACCAAAAAAAGTAGCTCAAACAAAGTCATTAATGACGGTTCAACATTGTCAAATAAATTTTTTTGGGTCCATTCTCGTGATAAGACAATGTTCAGTACCAAGGATAAAGTGTTAAGGCTTTTTAATGATTTCTAAGTTAGATACTGTGATGACCCAAAAGGTCATCACTCGTTTTGAAAGTAAATTCTGTGTTTCGAGGCCTTAAAACCTCCTTTTTATTTTACCTCGATTTGCGTGCGCAGTCCGGGCGTGTATCCGGAAAGCCATTATGTGAAAATTTGTGAAAAATAATGAATTTTGCCTTTAAAATGAATTTAGGTTGACTTCAGTCAATATTTTGGATAAACAGACCCGGACCCGTAATTTGACGGTCCTGGAGGGTCCGTAGGAAAATATGGGACTTAGGCATATGCCCGAAATTAAATTCCGAGGTCCCAAGCCCGAGAAATGAATTTTTGAAGAAAATTGTTTAACTGAAATTTTAAGAGTTTTTGGAAATTTGAATATTTTGAAATTGATGGTATCGGGCCCGTATCTTGGTTCCAGATCCCGGTACAGGGCTTATATGGCGTTTAGATTGAGCCTGTAAAATTTAGTAAGAAACGGACTTGAAATGACGTGAATCGGACACATCGGTTGTGAAATTTGAAACTTAAGTGTTCTTGAGATTTTTCTTTGTTTTTGATGCTAAATTCGTTGTTAATGGTGTTAATTTGGCGATTTGATCGCACGAACAACTCCATATAATGTTTTTGGGATAGTGTGCATGCTTGGTTTGGAGCCCCGGGCTCGGGTGAGTTTCGGATGGGTTTCGGGATGTTTTTTACACTTAGAAAAGTTGCAGGTTTTCAGTTTCTGGTATTCTGGAGTTTTGTTCTTCGCGTTCGCGGAAGATTTCTCGCGAACGCGAAGGGTAAGTCAGGCTGAAGGACAATTCCTTCTACGCGAACGCGACCAAGTCGCGAACGCGAAACCTTGGGGGTGCTACCCTTAACGCGGACCTGCTATCGCGAATGCGAAGGCCTTTTGGCCGGGACAGGGGGAAAGGGATTTTTGTTCTACGCGAACGCAGCCACTGGCAAGCGAACGCGATGGCTTGAGGAGCTAAAGCTCCGCGAACGCGAGCAACTAAACGCGAATGCGAAGGCAACTGGGCCTGACCCTTCGCGAACGCGAAGAAGGCCTGTCCAGTGAATTAAAAAGCAGTAGCAAAATCGGGATTGAGTCCATAATTTCATATTTTCAAAACTAGAGAGCATTGAGGCGATTTTCAAAGAACAAGTTCTTCCCCAAAGCATTGGTATATGATTCTAAACCTTTTTCTTTCGATTTCCCATTGCATTTCATCAATCTTCATCCAAAAATCTAGGGTTTTTATGGTAGAAATTAGGAATTTGGGTAGAGTTAGGGCTTTTTGATTAATTGGGATTTAGACTTCGTTTTGGGGTCAGATTTCGAAACTAATTGCATATTTGGGTTCGTGGGTGAGTGGGTGATCGGTTTTTTGTCCGAACCTCGAGTTTCGACCAAGCGGGCCTGGGGTCAATTTTTGACTTTTTGGGAAAAATGATAGAAAACCTATAATTAAGCATTGGGTATGAATTCTTTAGCATTTATTGGAGGCGAATTCTAAAGGAAAAGCGGTGTTTGAGGCTTGAGTTGGCCGTGAAAGTTTGAGGTGATGTTTGGTCTAACCTTAGCTTGAGGGATTAGGAGTTGTGTCTTATTTGCTATGTGTTAACTGTGGAGTACGACGTATAGGCATGGTGACGAGTATCTATACGTCGGTGTCAAGCATGCCCGTGAGTCTTGTATCATAATTGTTGTGACTCCGTCGTGGTTTATTCATGCTTAATATGATGATTATCATTACTGTTCCCTTGCTGAGATGTTGTTGTTATATTATTGTTCCCTTGCCGGGATGTTGTTGTTATATTATTGTTCCCTTGCCGGGATGTTGTTGTTATATTATTGTTCCCTTGCCGGGATGTTGTTGTTATATTATTGTTCCCTTGTCGGATGTTGTTGTGGTATTATTATTCCCTTACTGGGATGTTATTGTTATATTGTTGTTCCCTCACCGGGATTCTTTTTATGATTGGTGTTGATATAGAAAATGGGAGCGGGTCGCACGCCTGCAACGAGATATATGAAATGGGAGCGGGTTGCCCGCCTGCAACGAGATATATGAAATGGGAGCGAGTTGCACGCCTGCAACAAGAAAGAAATGAAAGTGAATACTGTGTTTGTTTTCCTCATTATTGTTGGCAACTAAATTATGGGTTCTTTACATTCCTCTTTGGTATTTTGTTGTTATCCGATACTCCCCGTAGCATGTCTTCCCCTCCCCACCTATAACTTTGATTATCTGCTTTTATTTTCCGCTGTAGATGATTTAACTGCACAGGTTTATTTGGTAGTCTGGTCCTAGCCTCGTCACTACTTCGTCGGTGTTAGGCTAGGCACTTACCAGCACATGGGGTCGGTTGTGCTGATACTACACTTTGCGCTGTGTGCGGATACTAATACCGGAGCGTTTTGACCGCAGTGAGGGTGCTATCTTCAGTCCATTCAGGCGACTCGAGGTAGTCCTGCAGGCGTTCGCAGGTCTTGGCGTCTCCTTCTATCTTTCTCTACTGTTTCTTCTATGTATTTCTGAAACAATTTGTATTTATTTTTCGGACCTTTATTTGTAGTACTCTTAGACAGTCTTTGAAATTGTGACACCAGATCTGGGTGGCTTTTAGTTATGAAATTGTGTTGGTAATATTTAAATCGTTGCATTTCTTTTCTTCCGCTTATTTAAATTCAGCTGTTTATATGATGTTTGTGAGCACGTAATTTTTGCCCTAAGTGAATTACTCCCAAAAATTCAAACAAAATGATTTTTCTTCATTATTCTGCAATTTTGTGAATTTTTGTGTTATTTTCTGTTAATTGTTTGCATTTATTTGTGCATTTTAATTCATATGAAAATAAATAAAAATTTAATTACATTTGACATTTGCATTTAGGAATAATTAGTGATTGAGTTGTTTTAGAGCAAATATGAAGAAAATGACAACAATGGTCCATTTTTGCATTTTTAATTGTTAATTGTTGAGTTTACTTTTAATAGGATTTAATCAATTTTGTAGGAATTAATTAGCTTAGTTTCGGCAATGAACTAGGTTTCATTTTTATTCTTTGCATTTTATAAAATCAGAGAAATACAAAAAAAATATATATACTAAAATGAAAACAAAGAATAAATAAAAGAAAAGAGAAAACAATTTAAAACAAAGAAAATAACAATAAAAGAAAATAGATAACAAAGGTGGTCTCAGCAGAGACCCATGAATTGGGCCATTTTAACACCTGGCCCAAACCATAGCACCCTGTCCAGCCCAAATCCTCGATCCAGTCCATTCCCCACGCCCAGCTAAACGACGTCGTTTGGTTAAGTTCCAATCTTGACCATTGATGATTATTGATCTAACGGACAGGAAGTCCACGATCAAAGATATATAACGGTCGGAGCCCCCCAACCCCAAGCCATCGTCTCTCTCACCCCCCTTAGAAACCTCGCCGGCTCCGCTTAGCTCCGCCGCCGGAAATCGTCCACGGCGGCGGAGAACCACCAAATGCCACCAAAATTACACCATAACTGTGACGACCCAAAGGGTCATCACCGGACTTTCTCCTATTTCCGTGCTTTCGAGGCCTTGAAAACCTCGCTTTTGGTTGCCTCGATTTGCATGCACACTCCGGGCGCGAAGCCGGAAAATTTTTATGTTAAAATATATGAATTCTGTGAAAAATTTGGTGAATTATGATATTAATATTGATATAGTTGACTTTGGTCAACATTTTGGGTAAACGGACCCGGACCCGTGATGTGACGGTCCCGGGAGGTCCGTAGAAAAGTATGGGACTCGGGCATGTGCCCGGAGTTGAAATCCGAGGTCTAGAACCTCGGTAAAGAAATTTTTCTGATAAATTGTTTTCTGAAATTAATAAGGAAAAATGGAAATGAAAATGAGTTAGAAAATATAGGTATCGGGCTCGTATTTTGGTTCCGACGCCCGGTACAGGTCTTAAATATGCGTTAAGCGCTTCCTGTGAAATTTGGTCGAAATCGGACGTCGTTTGACGTGTTTCGGACCTAAATAGCTAAAGTTGAAGGTTTATGAACTTTGAAATGAAAATTATGAGTTTTGGGGGTTGATTCTTTGATTTTGATGTTATTTTAGCGATTTGATCGCTCGAGCAAGTTCGTAGGATGATATTGAGTTAGTGTGTGTGTTTGGTTGGGAGCCCCGAGGGCTCGAGAGTGTTTCGGAGGTGGTTCGGGGTGTTTTACACTTAGAAAAGTTAGCAGATTTTCTGCAATTTTTGCTCAGGCCTTTTCTTCTTCGCGATCGTGGCCTTAGGCTCGCGTTCGCACTGCTCATGGTTTTCCCCTTCTACGCGTTCGCATCTCCATAAGCGCGATCGCGTAAGTCAAGTTCAGGACCCCAGAGACTTCCTCTTCGCGTTCGCAGTCAGATGTTCGCGAACGCATAGACTTGTTGCTCCCTCCATCGCGTTCGCGAGGCCTTTTACGCGTTCGCATAGAACAAACCTGGACCCCCAGCATTTTCTTCTACGCGTTCGCCTTCCCCTTCACGCGAACGCGATGCCTGCCCATTTTCCTTCATCGCGAACGCGACCGGGGTGTCGCGAACGCGATGAACAATTTTGCCCAATTATTTTAAAAGCCTAAAACAGTAGCCATTACGGGATTTTGCCATCTTCTTCACACGAACCTCTCTCTCAAATCCTCCATAGACGAAATTCAAGTTCCCTTTCCTCCAAAGTCGTTGGGTAAGTATCCTAACTCGTTTCTTCATTTTTTATCATCATCATTAAATTCTAGGCCTAAAAACATGAAATCAAGGTAGAAATTAGGGCTTTTGGGTAGAGTTAGGTTTTTGAAAATTTTGGGCGATTCAACCTCAATTTGGGGTCGGATCTTGAAACAAATTATATATTTGAACTCGTGGGGTTATGGGTGATTGGAATTTGGTCCGAGCCTCGAGTTTGGACCATGTGGGCCCGGTGTCGGATTTTGCTATTTTTGGAAGAATGGTAGGAAATTCATTTCTAGGCTATGGGATTATGTTGTTGAGCCTCATTTGATATTATTGAATTAATTATGATTAGATATCATTGTTTCGGAGTCGAATTCTAGAGGAAAGGCGGTGTTAGAGGCTTGATTGCTATTTTCGGACTGAGGTAAGTGTTTGATCTAACTTTGGCTTGAAGGAATAGGATTAGAGTATTATAGATGTATTTGCTAATTGATCAAGTACGGTGTATAGGCGTGGTGACGAGTGTCTATACACCGGAGTCTAGCATGACCGTGGGTCTTTATTTGTACTTGTTTTTGAGATAATTTGGAACTCTTCTAAGCTACAACATGTTTTTCTGCAAATGTGAAGAGTTTGAGGATAAGTTGTGAAATATTAATATCTTGGAGCATTGGCTAGAGTGATAAATACCATTGAGTAAGAGATGAACGTATTGAAAAGAGTTGTGATTAATCCCTTGCCGGGATGGTTTGATTACAGTGAGTATTGCCCTTGCCGGGTTGTGAAAGATATTGTTATTGTTCCCTTGCCGGACTTGGCTGTTATTTGTGTTACTCCCTTGCCGGGATAGTTCATATTACTTGTTTATTCCTCTTGCCGTTTGGTTGTGACTGTTATTTGGGTGAGGAAGAGTGAAATTGCACGAAGGGTCATTCCGTGCTATTCTTGATTATATTTGCACGGAGGGTCATTCCGTGCTATGTTTTGACTATTTATGCACGATGGTACATTCCATGCTCCGATTTGATTATATTTGCACGAAGGGTCATTCCGTGCCATGAGATGAGAGCTATGTGAGGGAAAGCACGAAGGTTGATGCCGTGCATTTTATTTGATTGCTTTGGGTGAGATTGAGAGTAAAAGCACGAAGGGTGATGCCGTGCAACTATCGAATTTCTTATTCTTTGATAATTATTGTTGTGCCATGTTTCTTAATTACGCTGATGAACTTTATATCCTAATTTTACTCTCCCCATAGTATGTTTCCCTCCCTTTTAACTGTTTAGTTTCGGTATTTTCTTTCCTTTTGTTGCATATTTGTATATAAAAATTGTACAGGTTGGTTTGGTAGTCCTGTCTAGCCTCGTCACTACTTCGCCGGGGTTAGGCCAGACACTTACCAACACATGGGGTCGGGTGTGCTGATGCTACACTCTGTGCATTTCTTTGTGCACAGATCCAGGAGCAGCTTTTGGACAGCAGCAGTAGGATTCTTATCCGGGAGCTATCTTCAGTCCAGGGACTCTCGAGGTAGCCTAGCTGACGTTCGCAGGCCGAAGTCCCTTTCCTTATTTCAGTTTATTTTCATTGTACCGAAACAGACATGTGTATTTCTTTCATTCAGACTTGTTGTAGTATTCTATAGTAGTCCGTGAGCTAGTGACACCAGATTTTGGGTAGGGATGTGTTTCAAACTTCCGCATTTTTATATCTTTTTTTGTTAAACTTAAAGTCTTCCGCATTTCTTTAACTGTTGTTAGTATATTATATTGTTGAGGTTGAATAGCGAATGTTTAATGTATGGCTGGCCTAGCTCCGTTAGTAGGCGCCATCACGACGCCCGATGGTGGGAAAAATCCGGGTCGTGACAATAACCCCTCCTCAACCTCCCCATTCCGATTATCCAAACACTTTTCCTCGAAACCCAGCCCAGCACCTCGAATCTTAAATTGAAGACATGAACCCTAGCGCCGCCACAAGATCCCCTGGCGGCGGCGCCACCACCAAACCTTCCCAAACCAACACCCCATAACCTCCTTGACCACCTTGTCTTGAATCCCAAGCCAAACCCCTTCAAATCCAAGGGGAACTCCGCCAATTTTGGATCTAGGGTTCAAAGAGTCTGGACCTTTTTCGGGGTTTTCCAAGGCTCAGGTCAATTTCAATTGATGTCCAAATAGACGCATAGCAGTAACAAGGTTGAAGGCAGTCGGATTAAAGTAGAAAATCAGTAAGTTTTCTTTCCATCTTTGGCTATCCTTTTTTCTTTTCTTGTTCTTTCTTTCTTTGATTGCCAATTCTGTGAGCTTGTTTAGTTAGTTTGTGTCATTTTTTAGGGTTTGGTTTCTTGTTCCTTAATTTTCATCTGTTAACTGATAAGTTTAAATAAATTCGAGCTGACGATTCATCCTTTCAGTGTTTCTTAGAATTTCGTTTGATTCACAGTTTGGGTGTTTGATTTTTAATGCATTATCCCTTGGGTGTTGGTCAGTGGCATGAATCTTTCCTTTTAACTGTTCCAATCTGGTTTCATACTGGTTTTGGTTGTTGATTAATTGATTAGTTTATTTGTTTTTGGCTAATAGATGTTAATCCGAAATCAGTAGTTATTTGAATTGAATTTGTTTAGCTGGTTAATTGACCATAGTTGTTTGGTTAGTTAACAAGGCTGGGGAAGATAGGTTAGTAACTCCGGGAGTATTCAAGGGTATTTTGGGGATTAGAAATGGCCCATTCTGTTAAGGCTAGTAATTTCAGAACTCAATTGAGGGCAAAATAGGTATTTTAAAGGTAGGAAAACTAAACTAGAACTCACTAGGATATTCTAGAAGGGGTCTAAATTGGAAATCAGAAAATGAATAATATAACTTGAGTAACAAGTTAAAAACTGGAGGACTGAATTGAAAATAACATAGGGACTAGAGTGCAAAACTAAAGTCTGATTGTTCACCCTTATGGTGCCTGTAAAAGGGCAGTGCCTTTGCCTTGATTCAGAAGTTTTTTGACCTCAAAAAAAATTTCCCCCAAAACCTCTTCCACAAATTTGAATTCTAAATTTGAAATTCAGATCAGTAGAAGGGAGAAAATTCTTCTTTAGATCTTAGATTACTACAAAAAATAAAAAAAAAATCAAAAAGTACTGTTGCATTGATCTTCTTTGATCAGTTTTCAAATTTCAGCATTTGAATCAATTCTCTGGTTCATTTAGGAGCCAAAGTAATTTGAATTCCATTTTTCTGTTAATATGGAGGTTTAAAGCAATTCGAGTCAGTTAAGCCTGGGATTTGATTAGTTAGAAGGTGGCAGTTGGTTATTCGCTAATTGTGTTCACTCCTGGGTTCATTCTGGTCAATTTTGGTGCTGTGTTTGGTCTGCTATACGAATCTGGTTTGGTTTTACAATAGTTCTGGATCATTGAGTTATTTCTGGGTTGAAATCGATTGTGTTCGGCTGCTGTTTGAAATTCGAATCACTGTTTCTTGCACTGTTGTTGCTAACTTCTCCTCTTCCTGTTGTATTCTGAATACCAGGTACACGCTTTGAATCTCATTGGCATGTAGATCTTCAGCTGAAAATTGAAATAAAGTGGAAACACAATTTTGCTAAAGCTCTCAGTTGATTCAATGTGATTATCGTAGTTAAATGTAATAATGTAGACTGTAATAGGCTATTTAGATTACCATAAGGTTGTTTATCACAACTAGGTAGTGTAATTAACTGCAATTAGTTTTGAATGATAGTTCAAATGCCTATCTCCAATGTCTAATTTCTGTGGTTGAAANAATCTTAAATCTAAGACATGAACCCTAGCGCCGCCACAAGATCCCCTGGCGGTGCGCCACCACCAATCCTTCCCAAACCAACACCCCATAACCTCCTTGACCACCTTGTCTTGAATCCCAATCCAAACCCCTTCAAATCCAAGGGGAACTCCGCCAATTTTTGATCTAGTGCTCAAAGAGTTCGGACCTTTTTCGGGGTTTTCCAAGGCTCAGGTCAATTTCAATTGATGTCCAAATAGACGCATAGCAGTAACAAGGTTGAAGGCAGTCGGATTAAAGTAGAAACTCAGTAAGTTTTCTTTCCATCTTTGGCTATCCTTTTTTTCTTTTCTTGTTCTTTCTTTCTTTGATTGCCAATTCTGTGAGCTTGTTTAGTTAGTTTGTGTCGTTTTTTAGGGTTTGGTTTCTTGTTCCTTAATTTTCATCTGTTAACTGATAAGTTTAAATAAATTCGAGCTGACGATTCATCCTTTCAGTGTTGCTTAGAATTTCGTTTGATTCACAGTTTGGGTGTTTGATTTTTAATGCATGATCCCCTGGGCGTTGGTCACTGGCATGAATTTTTCCTTTTAACTGTTCCAATCTGATTTCATACTGGTTTTGGTTGTTGATTAATTGATTAGTTTATTTGTTTTTGGCTAATAGATGTTAATCCGAAATCAGTAGTTATTTGAATTGAATTTGTTTAGCTGGTTAATTGACCATAGTTGTTTGGTTAGTTAACAAGGCTGGGGATATGTTAGTAATTCCGGGAGTATTCAAGGGTATTTTGGGCATTAGAAATGGCCCAGTCTGTTAAGGCTAGTAATTTCAGAACTCAATTGAGGGCAAAATAGGTATTTTAAAGGTGGGAAAACTAAACTAGAACTCACTAGGATATTCTAGAAGGGGTCTAAATTGGAAATCAGAAAATGAATAATATAACTTGAGTAACAAGTTAAAAACTGGAGGACTGAATTGAAAATAACATAGGGACTAGAATGCAAAACTAAAGTCTGATTATTCACCCTTATGGTGCCTATAAAAGGGCAGTGCCTTTGCCTTGATTCACAAGTTTTCAGCTCCAAAATTTCCCCCCCAAAAGGTGCTCTCTAAGTTTCAGATCTGATTTTGAAATTCAACATTCAAAAACCCAAAAACAATAGAAAACCTCTAGAAAAACCAAAAAAATACTGTTCCATTAGATAATTCAGGTTAATTTTGACTTTTAGCTATCGATTTCCATTCTTCTAGTTCAATATTTGGGTTCTGAAACTTCAAGTGTTCCCTGGTCTGATTTCGAGCAATTTTGGGTCTGTTTAAACTGGTTTTGGACGAGTTGTGCATCTGCTGAAGTATTCTAATGCATTTCGAGCTTATTTGATTGCATTTCAAGCGGTTTTGGGTTGATTTGTTAGTTTCTGCTTGGTTGTCGAATGTTTCTGAATTTCTGAATCCATTCCTGGGCTGTTCGCTATTAAGCTGCTGGTTCCTATTACATTACTGCTGCTGAACTTGCTGCCTCTTACTTATTCCTTATTTCCATTTCCAGGTATTTTCCTTGGCTCATAACTGAGGATCAACTGCTGAATATGTAATAGATTTGAAGTAATTTGAATGAAGGATACATTCAAGCATGATCTCCCTGTTATTTTACTGTCTTTGTGTGTCTCATGGTTAGCTATAGGTGGTGATTAGGCTTCTCCTTTCTGAAATTATGTGTATAAGAGATTCCTATAGATTAGACATTGCATTACTTGTGTAATAATTGGACTGTAAGAACTTGAATTGTTCACGTTTGCTCCAGTGTTCCAGATCTAGTATATTTTAGAATTTTTTGCAGTTCCCAGTTATTTTTGAAGTCATAGTCGTGAGTCAGAGAGCTATGATTCAATTAATGAGTGCATAGTTTGACGAAACTCACAACTGAAGGTTCTATGTGTTTTATTGTTATTATAAGGAAATTCGATTGTTACATAACATGATAGGTATTTGAAAGTAATAAAAATGATTAGTAATTTGCAGATTTGAATTCCCTTTCATTAGTCATGTTCAGCAGTTCTCCCATTCAAACAATTAGTACATTGTGTCCTTTATTTAACCATAACAGATTTGGATCAAGGATACGTGCTAAAATAATTTTAGTCAGTTAATTGGTGTAAACGCATAAAATCAGCACCTAACTAGCCTTCCTGTTTCACGAGATTGTACGGTATTGTGTTTTGGGCCTTGGTTTGATCGGGCCACAAGAACCGGGCCTGATGAAGGCTCAGTCAGGACTGATGCCATTTTGAGGGTATATCTTTGGGCCTGGCTCCAATTGGAGCCCATTTTACATCCCAAAATTGTATCCAAAGCTGGACTGCAATCGGACCGACGTTGGACCTTTGATTCATTCATATTGAGCCAAAGATTGGGCCCATAAGTTATTTTCACACCTAAATCACATATGGGCTCAAGTACAGCAGCCTATTTGCTTAAGAATTGGACTGCTGACATACTTAGTTGTAGTTAGTTAATTAGGACACCTTTCAACAATTGGATTTAAGCCATAATTAGATTACAATTAGTTCATGGCATTCCATGCGTTAAGATAAATGTCCTGTTAGAATAAATTGGAGGTGCGCCGCGCCGAATAAAACCGTAAAATTGCGTGGCCCTCTTTAATTATATTTTTAAAATCCTTAGAATTCGGGATGGACCGTTTAGCGAATTTCACGGCTTTTCCCCAAAGATAATAACACGATAGCTACTTTAGGCGCGTATTTTAAATAATTTTACCTTCCTAAATACGGGTGCACATTTATGTGACCCAAATCCAAATCCCAACGAAGTCGAAATGTGTCAAAAATCGCGGGTGCATTTATGTGACGCGGTTCGAGATGTGTTTTCACGACGTTGCAATTCTCTTAAAATAATAATAATAAAAGCGGTTCAAAGTTAAAAGCACATAGGTTAAAACATGTACTAAAATCGAATAAATACGCCAAATATGACAGTTAAGCGACCGTGCTAGAACCACGGAACCCGGGAATGCCTAACACCTTCTCCCGGGTTAACATAATTCCTTACTCGGATTTCTGGTTCGCGGACTGTTAACAGAGTCATAATTTCCTCGGTTCGGGATTCAACCGGTGACTTGGGACACCATTAATCTCCCAAGTGGCGACTCTGAAATCTTAATAATAAATCCTGTTCCGATTGTCCTTTAAGTGGAAAAACTCCTTTACACCCTTGCGGGTGTAGGAAAAAGGAGGTGTGACAGCTCTGGCGACTCTGCTGGGGACAAGAACCCAGAACTTCGGTTCAGGGTTCGAGAATTCGAGCTTGGAATAATTGTTGTATTTGGCTTTGTTTATTATATGATTTTATTACATGTTTGGGCCTAACGTGCAAAATGTTGCTTTACCGCTTTGATATTATGTGAACTGTATATATAAACTGTGCCGAAATCCTTCTCTTCTCACCTCCGGGGATGTGCTCACTGGTGGAGACTCCCTATTCTGTTAGTGTCATACCTTGAAATAAGAAAGAGGCCGGACAAGTTACTAAGTCGGACGATCCCGCGGGTCACCGGTACGTAGCCCCCTCCTAGACTCGAGTTGTCCGCTCGGGTACACAGTCTAGAACCTATACCCAGGTTTTGAACTTAGAATAACTTGACCTCATGCCGGATCCCTAGTAGGAACGCTTATTTGCATCACGTGCATTTTGACTAAGGGGACTGAACACAGGGGTTGGGTCCGTCTAGGACAGGTGTACCCGGAATAATGGACCATCCTGATGCATCCTACTTGTCCATTTATCTGTTTTGGACTCGCATGCTGACCGGCTTTGAATGTCTGATAAAAATTGAAATCGAAAGAGAGAGAAAAAGAGAAAATAGCCGTGTAGAGAGTTGATTACCTATATTAGAAAAACCAATATCCACGTAGTGCCGAAATGCTGCCGGATTTTTGAGAACATGAGAGGAAAAAGAGGAAAAGTAGTTTTATTTTAGTTTGTTTTGTTTGCCAATGGAAAAGAAAAACCAAAAAAAGAGTTTTATTTTCAAACTAGTTTGTTTATTTGCCACTGAAACAGAAAATATAAAAAAGAATCTTGCTTTCAGAAATAGTGTATTTGCCAACAAAAACAAAAAGAGTCTTGTTTCAAAAATAGCTAGGTTTATTTGCCCGAACTACGCAGGTTTGATTCTCACCGGATGTGAGATACGTAGGCAACCCTCGTCGGGTCCAACCTCCCCTTTTCAAAAATAGCCAAAAATGCCAAATTTTTTAATTTCGTCATGAATAAGTCGGGTGCCGCCATTCTTGTTTAAAATAAGCCGAATGTCCCCAAAAAAGGGTGCCGGAAGGCTGTTTTTGCAAGAATAGCCACCCTGAGTCAGTTTCAACGGTTAGTGGGCACAACCTTAAAACCTTCTCCCCGAAGTGCTGAAAGGCCGTAACTGCAAAACCGGACATTTGTTTTAAATTGGAAATTTGAACAAAAATAGTGTCATTTTTCATTATTAGGTTAAAATAAGCGATTAAATCACCTTAATAAATGTGCAGGATGAGCACGACACAAAATGAACCTTTTTCAATCATGCATAAAATCCCTTTGGAGTTGCGTATGTGGTGGAACGACTTAGGAGGAGAAGGGCAAGATGAAGTCAAAAAATATTTGAAAGGGCTTACCGGTTTGTTGGAGATTGTGCCTCGGGGAGACATCATCAGAGCATTGGTCACATGTTGGGACCCGGCACATAACGTCTTCCATTTCTTGGACTTTGAGTTAACCCCGACGCTAGAGGAAATAGCCGGCTATATCGGAAAAGATGAGGTTCCTTTAAGGAATAAGTACTTAGTGGCCCCAAGAACTGTAGCTGTGCACAGATTCTTAGACTCACTGAAAATAAGCAGGACGGTCCACAACGCAGATTTGGCGAATGGCTTTTGTACTCCACACTTCATATATCACAGATATGGCCACATAGGAGGTTTCAACAACCTGGAAAACAAGATATGTAGCAAAGGGACCGCCAAAAATGGGAGGAGCACAGACGTTTTGCTTTTATGGTGGTTTTTCTGGGCTTGTGGTATTTCCAAGGAAAGACGGAAACATTGACATAAAAATAGCTGGGGTCGTCAGCACTCTACTCACTCAAGCCAAAAGCACTCTTGCGCCCATGATATTATCCGAAATCTTCCGCGCTCTTACAGCCTGCAAAGCCGGGGGAGACTTCTTCGAGGGGTGCAATCTATTGTTGCAAATGTGGATGACCGAACACTTGTGCCGTCGTCCTCCATTCCTGAGTTATGGGTCTACAAAGAAAACATGTATAGAAGAGTTTTACACAAGGATTAAGGGGATCAACTTGCCCGAGGGATTCACGGGCTGGACATCATACTTTCGGTCCCTCACTGCTAGTCAAATAGAGTGGACATTTGGATGGTTGCCTGTTGATGAAATCATATATATGCCAGCAACGGGGCCGCACTTCCTTTTGATGGGTCTTAAAAGCATTCAGCCTTATGCTCCGTATCGGGTTTTAAGGCAACTCGGGAGGTGCCAAATAGTGCCAAAAGATGGTGATCTCAGTGCTCAGGTAGTTGAAATTAGCCCTGACGGACAATTTCCTGAAGCCAGAGTCCGCCAGCTCTGGAATGAATGCCAA
>NW_017671617.1:121494-131673 GCF_001879085.1 Nicotiana attenuata
ATTGTCTTTTGAGTCTGTATTTCTTTTTCTACTAGAGTTTGTCTTTGGGTCTGTATTTCCGTTCTACTGGAGTCTGTATTTCCTTTTCATTAAAAGTCAGTCAGTTGATTGAGTATGTATTTTTGTTTGAGCTAGAATAGGGATAGTGGAGTCTGTAGTTCTTTTCTGCATCGGAGTTTGGTAGTTGTTTAGCCTGTCAGTTTTGAGTTTTTGTAATAGACGTAGTTGCTATCAATAAAATTGAAATTCCCAAAAATATTTTTGCTTTACATTTATTCTTCACGAACTACGCTCGGTCTGATTCACGTGGGGTCGTGATACGTAGGCAATCTCCATAGGATTCGACTGTAACCAAATAATAAAATGGAAAATGCAAAAAGAGGGAGTGGCAAGAAACAATGGAAAAATAAAATAGAAGTGGCACATGGACATAAGGAAACGCCGGGATGACGCATGCAACTAGGCAAAGGCATAATAGAAATGGTTAACTGCTTAGGTGCATTCATTCCCCAATGTGAGGTTATCTATCTGTTAATTCTCTAACCGCTAACAAAGTTGTTGTTTATGAGTCCAGGTAAGTGGTTAAGTTGACTGGCATTCTGGCAACCCATCCCTACAACACCCGCTCTAAGGATAAGTCAAACATGGTCAACCAGGAATTAGAAGCAAGCATTGTCGACCCGTCTAGGGAGGAGGAAGTAGTGGACGTTAATGCAATGAAGGAGGAGATGTATAAACTGAAGCAACAAATGGCCGAGATGTACCAGGCCTGGTCGAAGGGACATCCACCACAGCCTATCCTGCTAACCCCACCTACATCCCACCACTAGCTCAGCCTCAAGATCCTCCCACAGTGAACTTATTTCTGGCTTTCCCTACTTACCAGCACGTACTACGGAACCACCTCTTAAACACCACCACCTCCACCACCCAAACAAATTCCATGCCCTCCACCGCCAACTACTCCTGTGTTTGTGGCTCCTCCACTTGTCGCATTACACAGGTCTTCTAGCGAACCTTTGTTCTAAACCCATGATAACCAGTATTACCCGCCCGAAGCCACCTTTAAACCACAAGAGCCATGCCCTTACACTCCCCGTCTGGATCTCTCGGCTGAAGAAGAAAAGCCTCCCAAAAACCCTGAGCAAGAGGAAATGATACGGAAGGTTAAGAGCTTAGAACAGTCATTCAGAAATATGCAGGGGCTCGGAGGACAAGTGAGTGTAGCCTACAAGGACCTGTGCCTGTTTCTTGATGTCCAGTTGCCAGCAGGATTCAAGTTACCCAAGTTTGACTTATATGATGGATATGGTGATCCGATGGCCCACTTAAATGGGTTCTGCAGCAAAATGAGGGGAGCTGGGGGAAGGGACGAGTTATTGATGGCTTACTTCAGTCAAAGTCTAAGTGGAGCAGCCTTGGAGTGGTACACACGATAGGATCATGCTCGATGGTAAACTTGGGACGATCTGGCCCAAGCATTTGCATGTCATTTCCAGTATAATCTCAAAATTGTCCCGGACCGTCTGTCGCTGACTAAAATTGAGAAGAAGCCCGGAGAAAGCTTCAAAGAATATGGTTTCCGGTGGAGAGAGCAGGCGGCAAGAGTCGATCCTCCAATGAAAGAAAGCGAGATGGTTGATTATTTCCTGCAGGCTTTGGAGCCTACCTACTATGGTCACCTGGTGTCCGCAGTGGGAAAATCGTTTAACGAGGTAGTGAAAATGGGAAGTATGGTGGAAGAGGGTATCAAGTCGAACAAGATTATGAGCTATTCGGCGATCAAGGCAACTACCCAGGCCATCTAGAGCGGCACTGGAGGGGTATTGGGAAAGAAAAAGAATGAAAATGTTGCAGTAGTGGAATCGAGAGCCTGGTCCAGAGGTCCATCACCATATTATCACCAATCTCGCCCTCATCCCCAAACCTACCTACACACCCCATATAGCCCACCGCAGCACTATTACCCACCCCCTGTCCCCAATTTCTCTGTCCACCATGCCCAAACATACACCCAACCTCCTACCCATGCACAATGGCGCGCACCCACCCCACAAAATACTTACCCAGCTCAAAACACCTACCCACCCCCGAGAACCAACAGAAATCCCACTGGAACCGGTTTTCGACCTAACCCTGCATTTAAAAATGATAGGCTGCAGAAGAAGAAGACTTTCACTCCATTGGGTGAATCTTACACCAGCTTGTACCACAGATTGAGACAGTTGGGCATGTTGAGTCCAATTGAACCCAAATTGCCAAATCCCCCCCCCCCCAAGAAATCTGGACCACTCTGTGAGTTGTGAGTATTGCTCAGGTGCGCCGGGACATGACACAGAAAAATGCTGGCACTTGAAAACGGCCATCCAGGAGCTCATTGACACCCGCCGAATTGAAGTGCAAGCCCCAGAAACACCTAACATCACACAAAATCCATTTTCAACCCATCACGAGACGCATATGATTGAGCTAGTCCAAAAGGGAGAGCATAAGAAGCCGTCACAAACCGTAATGATGATCAGGGCTAGTGAGGATAAATCAAATGAGAAACTAACAAAAGGGAGAGCATTGATCAGGGTAGAAGAGACAGTTAGCAAACCAGTTGTGGTGGTAAAGAAGGAGCGTTTGAGCAGTGTTGCAGAAAAACAAGAACCGGCTAAAGTGTAGTGTCGGGGGAAGCTGTCAAGCCCGTTGTGATTGTGAAAGGGGCTCGCACAGAGCCGGTTGTCATCAAGCCAGTGACTCAGTTACCAGTAATCAGTGAAAAGGCCGTCCCATGGAATTACGACCGAGTGACAGTGACGAATAAGGGGAAGGAAGTTAAGGAAGAAGTTTCTGAAACCCATAGACTGACTCGCTCAGGAAGATGCTTTGCTCCTGACGAGCTGAGAAAGGCTAAACTCACCAAAGATAATCCAGTATCAGTAAAGAAAGCTGTAACTGAAGAAGAGGCAGAAGAATTCTTGAAGAAGATGAAGGCACAAGATTATTCCATTGTAGAAAAGTTGAGAAAGACCCCGACACATATCTCATTGCTATCATTACTAATCCACTCAGATGAGCACCGCCAGGCATTGATGAAGATTCTGAATGAAGCCCATGTTCCTGATCAGATTTCTGTGAACCACTTGGAGAAAATAGCAAACAAGATTTTCAAAGTCAACAGGTTACGTTTTATGATGATGAGCTACCTTTGGAAGGCACTGAACATAATAAAGCACTCTACCTCACGGTGAAATGTGAAGACTCTGTGGTCACCCGAGCGCTAGTTGATAACGGGTCCAGTGCAAACATTTTCCCTCTCTCCACCCTGGAAAAGTTAAAGGTGGACAGTGAGAGAATCCACAAGAATAGTACTAACGTGCGAGGATTTGATGGAGGAGGAAAGGACACAGTCGGGGATATAGTGTTGGAACTGACAATAGGTCCGGTTGAATTCACTATGGAATTCCAGGTGCTCGACGTGGCCGCTCTTACAATCTCTTGTTAGGCCGACCCTGGATCCATGCAGCAAAAGCAGTGCCATCTACCTTGCACCAGATGGTTAAATTCGAGTGGGACAGGCAAGTGATTGTGGTGCATGCGGAAGATAGTTCGTGTACTCTGGGTGGTGCCATTGTGCCTTTCATAGAAGCTGAGGATGACAAAGGTCCATGGGTTTATCAAGTCTTTGATACAGTATCGGTTGAAAAGATCCCGGAAGGGAAGTGTATTCCTGTGCCAAAGGTAGCTGCTGCATCTGTCATGGTTGCGTCGGAAATGCTGAAGAACGGATTTGTACCTGGAAAAGGCTTGGGTGCTTCTTTACAAGGCATCGTACAGCCGGTATCCCTTCCTGCAAACCTGGATACTTTTGGTTTAGGCTTCAAGCCCACTGCTGCAGACATAAGGCGAGCTAGAAAGATGAAAAAGAAAGCATGGACCCTTCCAAAACCTATTCCCCGCCTTTCCCGTTCCTTTGTCAGGCCTGGTACTAAGAAGCGCCTAGCAACAGCAATGCCCAGTGGTGTGGTTGATCCCGACAAGGAGCTGATTGACAGGTTTGAAAAGCTATTTTATGAGGTGAATGTGTTGGAGGATGGAGAAGGTCCAAGCAAGGCAGATGTTCAGTTCGTGGGGCCCCAGGCGAAGCTTAACAATTGGGAAGCAACTCCCCTTCCTACCCGGAGGGAGTCTTGGTAGTTAGTTTTGATTTCCTTTCAGTTTAATCTGGATTATTTCCAAGGTTGTAATTCGGATGCTATGTTCCGTCCGTTTGGATGAGTTAAACCTTGTTATCTTAAATATTAATGAAATGCAATTTCCCTTTTTTCATTCCTGATAGTTTTTATTTTGTCTTTCTTTTCTTTCTTGTACAGTCCCTTTTACGCTGGTATCAGTGATATGTCATGCATAAGGAGTCTCCAGCCCAGTCTTAAATGCCAATCTAACTCAGACATAATAATACAAGAAATTGAGTGTGATGACGAAATAGAATATGATGGTGAGGAAGCTTTTGAGGAAATCAGCAAAGAATTAAGCCATTTTGAAGAAAAACCCAAACCTAATCTGAATGACACAGAGGCAATCAATTTAGGGGATCAGGAGAATGCGCGGGAAACGAAAATAAGTGTCCATTTGGAACCTCAGCTCAGAGAAGAGATAATTAAAGCACTGTTTGAGTACAAAGATGTTTTTGCATGGTCATATGACGACATGCCAGGTTTGAGCACTGATTTGGTGATCCACAAATTGCCCACCGACCCAGCATGCCCTCCTGTCAAGCAGAAGCTAAGAAAATTTAAAACAGACATTAGTGTGAAAATCAAAGAAGAGGTCACCAAGCAGTTTGAGGAAAAGGTCATCCGGGTCACTCGGTATCCCACCTGGTTAGACAATGTTGTGCCTGTACCAAAGAAGGATGGAAAGACCAGAGTGTGCGTAGATTACCGTGATCTCAATAAGGCGAGTCCAAAAGACAACTTCCCACTACCAAACATCCACATATTAATTGACAATTGTGCCAAACATGAGATTGGTTCCTTCGTGGATTGTTATGCGGGCTATCACCAGATTTTGATGGATGAGGAGGATGCGGAAAAAACGGCATTCATCATGCCTTGGGGAACATATTGTTATAGGGTCATGCCATTTGGGTTGAAGAACGCAGGGGCAACGTATATGAGGGCAATGAACACCATGTTCCATGACATGATACATCGGGAAATTGAGGTCTATGTAGACGACGTGATCATAAAGCCGAGGAAACAATGTGACCATGTCAAGGACTTGAGGAAATTCTTCCAGAGACTCCGCAGGTACAACCTCAAACATAATCCAGCAAAGTGTGCGTTTGGAGTCCCATCTGGGAAGTTGTTGGGGTTTGTGGTAAGTCGGCGCGGTATTGAGTTAGACCCGTCCAAGATCAAAGCCATTCAGGAGCTACCGCCGCCAAGGAACAAGAAAGAGGTGATGAGTTTGCTTGGAAGGTTGAATTACATCAGCAGGTTCATTGCCCAGCTCACAACGACTTGCGAGCCCATCTTTAAGCTGCTAAAGAAAGATGCTGCGGTCAGATGGACGGATGAATGTCAAGCAGCATTTGACAAGATTAAGGAGTATTTGGCTAGTCCACCTGTGTTGGTCCCGCCGGAGCCGGGAAGACCCTTGATCCTTTATCTGACAGTTTTGGATAACTCTTTTGGGTGTGTACTGGGGCAGCATGACATCACAGGAAGGAAAGAGCAGGCAATTTACTACCTCAGCAAGAAGTTCACATCATATGAGGTGAAGTACACTCAACTTGAGAGGACGTGTTGTGCCTTAACCTGGGTAGCGCAGAAGTTGAAACATTACTTGTCAGCATATACCACCTATCTCATCTCTCGGTTGGACCCTTTGAAGTATATTTTTCAGAAGCCCATGCCCACAGGGAGGCTGGCGAAATGGCAAATCTTGCTTACGGAGTTTGATATTGTCTATGCGACCCGGACTGCAATGAAAGCACAGGTGCTGGCTGATCATTTGGCCGAGAATCCAGTTGATGATGAATATGAACCTTTGAAAACATACTTCCCCGATGAGGAGATAATGCATGTTGAAGAATTAGAACAAGTCGAGAAGCCGGGATGGAAACTGTTCTTTGATGGGGCTGCCAACGCCAAAGGCATCGGGATAGGAGCAGTACTGATTTCTGAGACAGGGCAACACTACCCTGTTACTGCTCAACTTCGTTTCTATTGCACCAATAACATGGCTGAATATGAGGCGTGTATCTTGGGCTTGAGATTGGCTATAGACATGGGTGTCCAGGAAATCTTGGTCATGGGTGACTCGGATCCTCTGGTACACTAGATTCAGGGTGAATGGGAGACACGAGATTTGACGCTCATACCGTACCGGCATTGTTTGCATGAACTTTGTCAACGGTTTCAATCAATAGATTTCAGGCATATTCCAAGGATTCATAATGAGGTTGCCGATGCTTTGGCCACTTTGGCGTCAATGTTGCATCATCCAGACAAGGCTTATGTGAACCTGTTACAAATTCAGGTCCAAGATCAGCATGCCTATTGTAATATGGTGGAAGAAGAGCTTGATGGTGAGCCGTGGTTCCATGATATCAAAGAATATCTCCGGATTGGAGTTTACCCAGCACAGGCTACAGGGGATCAAAAGAGAGCAATTCGACGCTTGGCAAGTGGCTTTTTCTTCAGTGGAGGAGTGTTGTACAAGAGAACCCCAGATCTTGGATTACTGAGATGCATGGATGCTAAACAGGCTACAGTTATCATGGCCGAGGTACATGCGGGAGTTTGTGGACCTCATATGAGCGGATATGTATTTGCAAAGAAGATTCTCCGAGCGGATTATTATTAGCTTACTATGGAACGGGATTGCATCAGTTTCGCGCGCAAGTGTCATCAATGTCAAGTACATGGAGATTTGATTCATTCTCCACCATCTGAATTGCATACAATGTCGGCACCATGGCCGTTCGTTGCTTGGGGAATGGATGTCATTGGGCCGATCGAGCCAGCGGCATCAAATGGGCACAGGTTTATTCTGGTAGCTATTGATTATTTCACTAAGTGGGTGGAGGCGAAAACTTTCAAGTCTGTGACCAAGAAGGCAGTGGTCGATTTTGTGTATTCGAATATCATCTGTCGGTTTGGGATCCCGAAAGTAATCATCACAGACAATGGGGCCAATCTCAACAGCCATTTGATGGCAGAGACATGTCAGCAGTTCAAGATCACGCACTGCAATTCCACGCCATATCGTCCTAAAGCGAATGGAGCGGTCGAAGCAGCTAACAAGAACATCAAGAAAATACTTCGGAAAATGGTAGAAAGGTCCAGGCAATGGCATGAGAAGTTAACTTTCGCCCTTTTAGGTTATCGCACTACTGTCCGCACTTCAGTAGGGGCGACTCCTTATTCACTGGTGTATGGCACTGAGGCAGTAATACCCGCAGAGGTTGAAATCCCGTCCCTTCGGATTATTGCCGAGGCGGAAATTGATGATGTTGAATGGGTCAAAGTCCGCTTGGAACAACTAAGTTTGATTGATGAAAAGAGATTGGCAGCAGTATGTCATGGTCAGTTGTACCAACAGAGAATGGCAATAGCATATAACAAGAAAGTGCGTCCGCGGAAGTTTGAAGTAGGGCAATTGGTGTTGAGGCGTATCTTACCTCATTTGGCTGAGGCAAAAGGAAAGTTCGCCCCGAACTGGCAGGGGCCATTTGTTGTAACCAGAGTGTTGTCCAATGGCGCATTATATTTGACAGATGTGGAAGGAAAATGTATAGAAATGGCTATCAACTCTGATGCAGTCAAGCGATACTGTGTATGATTTCTTGGTTTAATTGTACTTTATTGTATTTGGCATATTTTTTAGATTGAAATGACGAAGGCATTTTGTTCTGCTATCCAAACACTTTATCCTTTGTTACCCCTTTTGAGCCTCATTTACTTTCTTTCGTACCCCTCATTCGGAATCAATAACAACTTGGGAGCTCGCGCAAGGAAAATCAGTGAAGAAACAAGAAAACACAGTCCAAAAGAAAAGAAAAAAAAAGAAGAAAAGAAGACAAAAGAAAAGAGGAAAAAAGAAAAAAATAAAATAAAGAAAAAGAAAAATGAAGAAAAGAAAAGAAAGAAAAGAAAGTGGAAGAAAAGGAAAGATTGCAACAACAAAGTAATTCCTATGACCTGAACTACGTTTGACTTGATCCCGAAAGGGTACGTAGGCAGCCTCTCCCTGAGGTTCATTCACATCAAAACAAAATCCCAAAAGTCCCCATGAAAGAAACTGGGGCCGCAGTTATGGTTGTGCAAGAAAGTTGATTCCGAAAGTTGTAGCTGTGAACCCATATTGAATTGTTTTAGAGCCTTTGATACCCTTTCTTTCTAACCCTATCCAAAAGCCTGCATTACGGTCCAAAGAAAGGCCTTTTGATCAATCTTCAGGAAGTGCCAATATGAGCAAGTAAAAGTGATTCACGTCAGGGGCAACACTCCGGTGCAAGAAAAAATGATAAAAATGAGAGAGTCTTATTGGTGAAAACCCTCACGGGCACCGTAAGGCGAAGTGAGTCGAGAGAAATAAAAAACGAGAGAGTCTTATTGGTGAAAACCCTCACGGGCACCGTAAGGCGAAGAGAGTTGAGAGAAATCAAAAATGAGAGAGTCTTATTGGTGAAAACCCTCACGGGCACCGTAAGGCGAAGGTGAGTTTTTCAGAAAGGCAAATGAGATGCGTCTGTGGTCAAAAGCTGCTCAAGACATTGCAGGACGAGCAAGATTTGGGTTTGGGTGAAAATACGGAACAGCAAATGTGGCAATCGAAAGTTGATTGATTAGATAGACTGGGCTGGTCAATCCAAATGCATGGCATACTCAATGGTACCAGTTGTTCCACTCAGATAAGTCTCATTCTCTTCTTTCTTCATTACAAATCATCCGTTCTCGGATTCTCTTTATCCTTAACCCTCGAGGTCGTTGCATTTCATTCTTTCGAGGTCTATCTTTAAGATGTTTCAGTGTCAGTTCTGTTTGAAACAAAAGGAAGGAATGTCAAGGCTAACTACCAGCTTCCTAGTTGTACAGACAGGACCAGAGTATATCAAAGATGTCAAAAAGCAAAGTAAGTCATAAAGGACCACTGGAAGTGTCATCGGTGGATTAATCGATAATTGTGGGGAAGAACCGAAGTTTCAAAAGAGGGGTCAGAAACACAAAAACAACAATATGGGATAGAACACTTGGGTCATCAGAGTCAAGGGGTTGAAATTCGGTCAGGAAGTCGAGGGATTCAAGGCAAGGCCAGGAAAGCGGGACGGAGTAAAGCCCAGCAGCAGGGTGTACCTAGCAAGAATGCCAGCAACTAGCCACCATTTTTATAAATTGACAAGATTTTTCTTTGATTGAAACAGGGGCAGAAATTTAGTTCATTTCGGAGAAACCCTCCGTAAGAAAAGGTAGCACCCAAACAGGTATGATTGGAAACTCTCAGGACCCTCCTGGAAAATGGGACTTAGTTTAAATTTCAAAACAATCATGAGTAGCATAATTTAACATAAATATACGCCAAGGAACATAAGTTGGTTTCAGAGTTGCCTGTTTAAGAAAGGATTCAATTAGGAGTTGTCAGGACCCTCCTGAATAATGGGACACAGTTTTAAGACCTCCTTTAGGTAACAAGATACTGTTGTAGGATAGTATAATTAAGCCGTAGAATTGGCACACTTAAGATGAGACTTGAATTTTGAATTTCAGGACCCTCCTGGATAATGGGGTGTAGTTTTAAGGTCTGCTTAGATAACAAGGTCCGCTTAGGTTAAAATTGTTTTTTTAACTAGAAGTTGTCAGGACCCGCCTGGATAATGGGAATTAGTTTAAGACCTTTTAGACAACAAATGTAGTGGTAGTAATACCTTTGGAAGATATAACTTAGGTTCGTAATCAGGACTTCCCTGGATAATAGGACTTAGCTTTCACATTCTTATAATAGTTGGTAGAATAATTCAATCTAACACTCACATCTGTGCCCAGCCACCAAACTGGGGCAGGAAATGTTCTTTGTTTGCTTTATTTGTTGTAGTCAGGAGCCCACCTGGAGAACAAGGAAATACTTTCCAAGCTTCAGCAGTCAGGAGCCCACCTGGAGAACAAGGGAATACTTTCCAAGCATTAG
>NW_017671617.1:135248-147013 GCF_001879085.1 Nicotiana attenuata
ACGGTCTAAGAATACTACAAATAAAGGTCTGAAAGAAAAAAATACAATACCGTTTCTGGAAATACATGAAAGAAACAGGAATAGTAGATGGAAGGAGACGCCAAGGCCTATGGACGCCTGTAGGACTACCTCGGGTCGCCTGATGAAGAAGAATCAGCAATCCCACTGCGGTCCAAAGTCTACAACACTGGGTTCTGCACAAAAGACTGCAGAGTATAGTATCAGCACAACCGACCCCATGTGCTGGTAAGTGCCTAGCCTAACCTCGGCGAAGTAGTGACGAGACTAGGACCAGACCACCAAATGAACTTGTGCAATTATATAATATACAGCGGAAAGTAAAGCAGAAATAAACAAGTAAGGATGGGAGGGGGAAACATGCTTCGGGGAATGACAGGTAGAAACAGAATATAAAGAGAACTAATAAGGAATCATAATCCAACCACCAACAAGAATAAGGAAAACAAAGGCAGATTTCACTTTCTTTTCACATCTTGTTGTAGGCGTGCAACCCGACCCCTTTTCCTATATCTCGTGGTAGGCGTACCACCCACTCCCATTTTATTACATCTCGTGGTAGGCGTACCACCCGCTCCCATTTTATTATATCTCGTGGTAGGCGTACCACCCGCTCCCATTTTATTATATCTCGTGGTAGGCGTACCACCCGCTCCCATTTCCATATATCTCGTGGTAGGCGTACCACCCACTCCCATTTCAAATTATTGCGGCGTGCAACCCGATCCATATATAATATTATTGTGGCGTGCAACCCGATCCATATATACTATTGTTGCGGCGTGCAACCCGATCAATATATAATATTGTTGTGGCGTGCAACCCGACCCATATATATTTACAATTATAACGAGAGTCCCGAAAAGGGATCAAAAGGTCTACACTATCCCGGCAAGGGAAAAAGAAACAGCTATAACCAAACTTGTTCCAACATCTAACTGCCTCAGCTATAGCCAAACTTGTTACAACACCTAACTGCCTCAGCTATACCCAAACTTGTTACAACACCTAACTACCTCAGCTATACCCAAACTTGTTACAACACCTAACTACCTCAGCTATGCCCAAACTTGTTCCAACACCTAACTACCTCAGCTATGCCCAAACTTTTTCCAACATCTAACTACCTGAACTATAACCATAACCCTTACCTAACACAAAGAATCATCACCCTAAGTATCCGTAATATCAATTAAGAACGCAATACAAGGGAACCACAACTCAACAATATCCCGGCAAGGGGGCAACATAATGACCTCTTCTCTTTCTCACTTTTACTATACAATTCACTTCATCACTCGAACCACTGCTTTAGAGGTTCAATTATCACTTATACTTTCACAATTCGTTACACAATTGGAGCCAACGCTCCTCAACGTTCATAGGTCACAATTCTTTTCACAACTTTGCACAACAATTAGAAATTTTCACCAAGGCATGAATAATACAACGAAGTCATAAAAATCACAATATAAGACCCACGGTCATGCTCGACACCAACGTATAGATACTCGTCACCATGCCTATACGTCGTACTCAACAAGGAAACAAGTAGCAAAAACGACACACTCCTAATCCCTCAAGCTAAGGTTAGTCCAAACACTTACCTCGAACTTCACGGCCAACTCAAGCCTCAAGCACCGCCTTTCCTTTCGAATTCGGCTCCAAATTAATTGTATCTAGACATAATCGGCTTCATAACATCAATAAACGCTAACAATCCGATTCCAATACTTAATTATAACTTTCCAATCATTCATTCCAAAAACCCAAAAATTAACCCCGGGCCTGCTTGGTCGAAACACGAAGTTCGAACCAAAATCCAATCACCCATTCACCCACGAGCTCGAATATATAATTTGTTCCAAAATTTGACCCCAAAACGAGGTCTAAATCATAAATATATAAAAAGCCCTAACTCTACCCAAATCCCTAATTCTACCCTTAATCACACGTTTTAGGCCTAGAAATCTAGTGGGTGTTGATAAAAATGGAAGAAAACAAGTTAAAGATTACTTACCCAAGAGATTATGGTGAGGAAATGCTTCAAAAATCGCCTAAGAGCTTTGGAGAAGAAGAGGTTTATGCAATTTTATGAAAATCCCGTAAGTGTTTTGTTTTGGGTCTTTTAAAATAGCTGGGCAAAAATGTTCTTCGCGTTCGCGACAGACTCATCGCGTTCGCGATGAGCCAGGCCTCCAGGCCTTCGCGTTCGCGTGAACGGGCTCGCGTTCGCGGAGAAGGATCTCCTCAAGCCCTTGCGGTCACGTCCAATGGGTCGCGTTCGCGTAAGACAAATGCCCCACCCCCTGCCCAGGCCCACTTGGTCTTCGCGTTCGTATGGCCAGGACCGCGTTCGCGAAGGGATAACCCCCCTCTGCCTCGCGTTCGCGACCTGAGCTACGCGTTCGCATAGAAAGAATTTCCTTCATCAAAATTTAACGCATCGCGTTCGCGAGGGTTCTCCCGCGAACGCGAAAAAGGAAACATCAGGAATCCAACAACTGAAAACCTGCAAATTTTCTTAAGTCAAAAACCTCCTGAAACACATCCGAAACACACCCGAGCCCTCGCGGCTCCTAACCAAACGTACGTACTAACTCAATAACATCATATGAACTTATCCGTGCGATCAAATCGCCAAACTAACCTCAATAACAACGAATTAAACCTCAAAATCAATGAAATATTTAAAAACTTCTTAAACCTCAACTTTTGCAAATTAGGTCTGAATCACGTCAAATGACATCCGTTTTTCACCAGATTTCCCAGAATCATCTTAAATCATATATAAGACCTGTACCGGGCGCCGGAACCAAAATACGGGCCCGATACCAGCATGTTCTAATCAACTTTCATTTCGAATTCATTTAAACAATTTCAGAAAACAATTTTCTTCAAAAATTCATTTCTCGGGCTTGGGACCTCGGAATTTGATTCCGGGCATACGCCCAAGTCCCATATTTTCCTACGGACCCTTCGGGACCGTCAAATCACGGGTCCGGGTCTGTTTACCAAAAATGTTGACCGAAGTCAACTTAAATGCATTTAAAATCAAAATTTCAATATTTCATAGATTTTTCACATAACAGCATTCCGGCTACACGCTCGGACTGCGCATGCAAATTGAGGTGAAGGTAAAAAAGGTTTTTAAGGCCTTGGAACATAGAATTTAATTTAAAAGCAAGTGATGACCTTTTGGGTCATCACATTCTCCACCTCTAAAACAACCGTTCGTCCTCGAACGGACATAAGAAGGAAGTACCTGAGTCGGGGAAAAGATGGGGATAACGGCTCCGCATATCGGACTGGTACTCCCAGGTCGACGCCTCAGGAGGTTGACCTCTCCACTGAACGTGAACAGAAGGAAAACTCTTCGATCTCAACTGACGAACCTGCTGGTCTAGAATAGCTACCGGCTCCTCCTTATAAGACAAGTCCTTGTCCAACTGGACAATACTGAAATCTAACACGTGGGATGGATCGTCGTGATACCTCCGAAGCATGGACACGTGAAACACTGGATGCACAACTGATAAGCTCGGTGGCAATGCATATAAGCCACCTCTCCCACTCGATCAAGAATGTCAAACGGGCCAATGAACCTAGGGCGAAGCTTGCCCTTCTTCCCAAATCTCATCACTCCCTTCATAGGCGACACTCGAAGCAATACCCGCTCACCGACCATGAAAGCCAAATCTCGAACCTTGCGGTCGGCATAACTCTTTTACCTGGACTGAGCTGAACGAAGACTATCCTGAATGATCCTGACCTTGTCCAAGGAATCCTGAACCAGATCCGTACCCAACAACCGAGCCTCTCCTGGCTCAAACCGTCCAACCGGCGACCAACACCGCCTACCAAATAAGACCTCATAAGGAGCCATTTGAATACTCGACTGGTAGCTGTTGTCGTAGGAAAACTCTGCTAAAGGCAAAAACTGATCCCACGAGCCTCCAAAGTCAATGACACAAGCTCGGAGCATATCCTCCAAAATCTGAATGGTCTGCTCGGACCGCCCGTCCGTCTGAGGATAAAACGCTGTGCTCAACTCAACCCGTGTGCCCAACTCTCGCTGAACTGCTCTCCAGAAATGTGAGGTAAACTGTGTACGTCTGAATGGTCCGCTCGGACGCCCGTCCGTCTGAGGATAAAACGCTGTGCTCAACTCAACCCGTGTGCCCAACTCTCGCTGAACTGCTCTCCAGAAATGTGAGGTAAACTGTGTACCTCGACCCGAAGTGATAGACACGGGCATACCATGAAGACAAACAATCTCCCGGATATAAATCTCAGCTAACCTCTCAGGGGAATAGGAGACTGCCACAGGAATAAAATGCGCTGACTTGGTCAGCCTATCCACAATGACCCACACTGCATCGAACTTCTTCCAAGTCTGCGGGAGTCCAGTAACGAAGTCCATAGTGATACGCTCCCACTTCTGCTCGGGAAGCTCAATCCTCTGAAACGAACCACCGGGCCTCTGATGCTCGTACTTAACCTGCTGACAATTCAAACACCGAGCCACATACGCAATGATATCCTTCTTCATTCTCCTACATAAATAATGTTGTCGCAGATCCTGATAAAATCAACTCTCGGAGTCCATCCACATTAGGCTCACAAACTCGACCCTGCAATCTCAAAACTCCATCATCACCCAAGGTAATCTGTTGGCACCTCCGTGCTGCACCGTGTCTCCAAGGACACACAAATGGGGATCATCGTACTGCCGATCTCAGATACGCTCCAATAATGAAGAACGAGCGACTGTGCAAGCTAACACACGGCTGGGCTCAGAAGTAGCCAACCTCACGAACTGATTGGCCAAAGCCTGAACATCCAAAGCAAGCGGTCTCTCACCGATCGGAATATAAGCTAAACTGCCCATACTGGTTGACTTCCTACCCAAAGCATCGGCCACCACATTGGCCTTTCCCGGATGATATAAGGTGGTGACATCATAATCCTTCAACAACTCTAACCACCTCCTCTGCCTCAAATTCAACTCCTTTTGCTTGAACAAATACTGAAGACTCTTGTGATCCGTGAACACCTCACATGCCACGCCATACAGATACTGCCCCCAAATCTTCAACGCATGAACAATGGCTGCCAACTCCAAATCAAGAACCGGATAGTTCTTTTCATGAATCTTCAACTGCCGTGAAACATAGGCAATGACTTTCCATCCTGCATCAACACTGCACCAAGTCCAATACGAGATGCATCACAATAAACTGTATAAAGCTCTGAACCTGTGGGCAAAACCAACACCGATGCCGTAGTCAAAGCTGTCTTGAGCTTCTGAAAGCTCGCCTTACACTCATCCGTCCATCTGAACTGGGCACCCTTCTGGGTCAACCTGGTCATCGGGGCTGCTATAAATGAAAACCCCTCCACGAACCGACGATAGTAGCTTGCCAATCCCAACAAACTCCGAATCTTTGTAGCTGATGCTGGTCTAGGCCAGTTCTTGACTGCCTCCATCTCCTTCGGATCAACCTGAATACCCTCTGCTGATACAACATGACCCAGGAATGCAACTGAACTCAACCAGAACTCACACTTCGAGAACTTAGCATATAACTGACTATCCCTCAGAGTCTGAAGAACCACCCTGAGATGCTGTTCGTGCTCCTCCCGGCTGTGGGAATATATCAAAATATCATCAATGAAGACTATCACGAACGAATCCAAATAAGGCCTGAACACTCGGTTCATCAAATCCATAAAAGTTGCTGGGGCATTTGTCAACCCGAATGACATAGCCAAGAACTCATAATGTCCGTACCGAGTGCGGAAAGCTGTCTTAGGGACATCAGATGCCCTAATCCTCAACTTATGGTAGCCAGATCTCAAGTCAATCTTTGAAAATACCTTGGCACCCTGAAGCTGATAGAACAAATCATCAATCCTCGGCAGCGGATACTTATTCTTGATTGTAACCTTGTTCAATTGCCGGTAATCAATACACATTCTCATTGACCCATCCTTCTTTTTAACAAACAACACCGGCGCACCCCAAANCGCAATATCTCAAAAGGACCAATAAACCTCGGACTCAATTTCCCTTTCTTCCCAAATCTCATAACGCCCTTCATAGGCGAAACCCGAAGCAAGACCCGCTCTCCAACCATATAGGAAACATCACGAACCTTCTGGTCCACATAACTCTTCTGTCTGAACTGGGTTGTGCGAAGTCTATCCTGAATCACGTAACCTTCTCCAAGGCGTCCTTAACCAAGTCTGTACCCAGTAATCTAGCCTCACCCTGCTCAAACCAACCCACCGGGGACCTACACCGCCTACCATACAAGGCCTCATACGGTTCCATCTTAATGCTAGACTGGTAGCTTTTGTTGTAGGCGAACTCTGTCACGAACTGTAGAAACCGAAGCTGGTGCATGCCTAGCCAAGTCAGTGAAGCGGACAGCATACTCCGAGACAGTTATAGTATCCTGGCGCAAATGCTCAAACTCTGTGCGCCATGCGTCCCTGAGGCTCTGAAGGACATACTCTCTCCGGAACATATCTGAAAACTGAGTCCAAGTCAGGGAGGCTGCCTTATCTGGAATATCTAACTCATAGGTACGCCACCACTGATAGGCGGCTCCTCGAAGCTGGAAGGTAGTGAAGGAAACCCCGCTCGATCCTGATATACCCATGGTACGGAGGATACGGTAGCACTCCTCTAGAAATCCCAAAACATCATCTGATGCTAGTCCACTGAATGTAGGAGGCTGGTACTTCTTGAACCTCTCAAGCCTCCTCTGCTCCTCTGAATACTGCCCTCTCCTCATGGTACGAAGGATACGGTAGCACTCCTCTAGAAATCCCAGAGCATCATCTGGTACTTACCGAGTTGGCATACTCACATTACTCCCTGAGCCTTGTGTGCAGATTCAGGTATTTCTGAACCCGGTTGCGGGTGTTGATTACTCAATGGTAGGTTTATCAGAGTTAGCAAGGTAGCTGCCCGGCGTTCGCAGCCCTACTTTTCTCCCTCTTATCCTCTTTAGGTTGTTTTTAGTATATTTCAGACTCTTTGTTGTATTCAGACCTTAGTAGATGATGGTGACTTGTGACACCCCGATGTCGGGACTGTGTTATTTTCTTCCGCACTAGTTATCTAGGCTTGTGTTATGAGATTCTGTAAACTTAAAAGCTTGAAAATTACTTTTATGTTATACTGGTTTGATTTGGGATTATGTCGGCTGGCTTAGTTTCACGATAGGCGCCATCACGACCGGGTCGGTTTTAGGGTTGTGACACTTACGTCTCTCCTACTTTTTTTAAACTCCATTTTTGATTAAATATAATCAAACTGATTGAAATAAATAGACTAATAAGCTATTGTTTCAAATAATTAAATGAAAGTGAAAATGGCAAAGAAATTGAAATGAATGGAATATAAACCTTTTTGTCAACATAACTAAATGAAAATAGAAAAACTTATGATTAGACTAAAATAGATAAAAGAGAATACGTATAATCAATGCTAGCTATTATGAAATTGAGATGTAATTAATTGATTGATTAAGATTATCTGTTAGACTAGCAGAATTTAAATCCATGAGCTACCTTCTGACTATCTTAACTGATTCGAATGAATTTCCTTCATTTGTTTATTTGCTTAATTGAATTACAAATAGGGATTTTTACATACCTATACGCTATTGGAAACTTTACTACCCTCCCTACTCAAGTTTCAATTTAATTACCTCCTATACAAAAATTTACCAATTATAAACACTTTAGGAATTAAATGAGTATCCCTTTATATTAGGAATCAATTATTTCCCATCCTTATTCTCTCTTTTCCTCATGCGCTACCTCTCTCTCTCTCTCTCTCTCTCTCTCTCTCTCTCTCTCTCTCTCTCTCTTTCTCTCTCTCTCTACATCTCTCTCTATCTCTCAGTCCCTAATTCCAATAATGTAGAGCAAAAGAAAAGAGAGCAGCAATTCCACCATTGGCAACCATTAAAAAGCTTTGAAGCTTTGAATTCGAACTTGGGTTTTCAAAAAATATTATTTGTTTGAATTGGGTGTCGTTGCAAAAAATTGAGAATTCTCTCTACGTCTCTCTCTATCTCTCAATCCCTAATTCCAGTAATGTAAACCAAAGGAAAAGAGAGCAGCAATTTCCACCATTGACAACCATTGAAAAGCTTGAAGCTTTGAATTCGAATTTGGGTTTTCAAAAACCATTATTAATTTGTTTGGATTGGGTATTGTTGCAAACAATTGGGATTATGTTTGGAGTTTATATCTCAATTTTGAGGGTGTTTTGGTGAAGATTAGACTTCATTTTGGCTAAATTGCAGATTGAAACTTGAAGAAGAAGAAGAAGAAGAAGAAGAAGAAGAAGAAGAAGAAGAAGAAGAAGACATGACATACATTATACTTACGAAATTGTAGTAAAATTATAGAAAAATTGTATTCTGTGGTTTATATATATATTTTTATTTAAATATTGTATGAAAGCTGAACAGTATTTGTATAAAAATTATATTTAAGTTGTATGATATTGTAGTTGTATATAACTGGGTAGAAATAATGTATGAAAGCTGTAGATAAGTTGTATAATATATCTACAACTAGAATAATAAAACAAGCTACTTTTTGATATTTTAATGCGCTAGCTATAGCAGTTTGATTCTAAGCTACTTTCATTATTCCAACAGGAATTCATTTATAGGCCAATGTTGTTGATAGAGCAAATGGAACAGAGATTACAACAGTGAAATATGAATAACTCATGCCAAAAATTGTCTGGACTTCTGTTGATCCTTTTCTTTTTCCTGATAAGTATCTAGACTTTTGATCCCTCTTGGGAAGTACAAGATAAATGAATAAAATGTGAATAACTACCTTAATAATTCATCTTATCATGTAAATACTGAATGAATTTTGATCAAGCAACTTCATTTGTTTGCGCAGAAGATTGGTGAAAGTCCATTGCCTGGGAACTAACTGGTGAAGATCTCATCGCTGGCCTTTCATCAAAAAGAAAATTTGAAAGCGCCTGCTGTTGAATCAGTGACCGATTCCCAGAAGGAAGGTTTCTTCTGCTGGGCTTTTTTCTCCTCGTCTTTCAGAGTCAACTCATCAATAGTTCCAGGAAGATATGCTTTCCAGAATGGCGTGGTCCATGTAGAAGCTAGAAATAAAAGAAGAGATTTCAACTAGCCAAAACTTTCGGAGAGAAGAAAGAGAAGAGAAAAAAAGGAAAAATGGTGTAACTAAATCCCTTGATTGAAGGCACTAATAATGGATTGGGAGCCTTTTAAGGTGGAATGTATATATTTTATAAATAAAACTTATTTAGGCCGGGTAATTAACATGGACATTTAGGGTAATAAAGTTTCCCATAGTGTATAGGTATGTAAAGTCCCTTACAAATATGCCTCATATTGCTTGCATTGTATGGAGAGGATGAAAAGTTTGATTCGCAAGACACACTTTTATCACTTCAATATGGGCCATGGGCCATGCACCTTAAACCATCAAAATAACGGGGGAAGGTGAAAATAGCGCGGGCTAGTCAGTTTTCGGACTGGTAATTAAAAAAATAATTAGCGTTTGCAAAGTCATTGAAAAATAGTCACTATTTTGCTGCAACACGGAAAGTTCCAGCATAATATACTGGAGATTGGTGAACCTGTGTATGAACTTCCAGCATATTATGCTGGAACTCCAACATACGAAAAGTTCTAGTATAATATACTAGAGATTGGAGCACGTGTGTATGAACTTTCATCATATTATGCTGGACCAGTATATTATGCATATGCTGGACAAGTATATTATGCTGGAACTCCAGTATATTATGCTAGAACTCCAGTATATTATGATGGAATATTTTTCAAATTTAGAACAGTGCTTTCGTTCATATTTATCTTTACATGAAAAGTGGCTAAATTTCGATTACTTTCAAAATTGTGACTATTTTTCATTACCACTTGTAAATCTGGCTATCTTTGAATTTCAGTCGGGGGAAGTTCATAAAACTCATGGGTAAGCGCCTAGTGCATCACTATCTGAAAAAGAAAATACAAGACTTGTGGAAGACAAATGAAAACTTTTCACTAATTGATCTCGGAGAAGATTACTATACGGTTATGTATGCTAAGGAGGAATGCATGACCAAGATACTACAAAATGGACCTTGGTTCATCAATGGTTTTTCCTTTCAGTACAAAAATGGGTGCCCAATTTTGTAGCTAAAGAAGCACATCAAAGCTACACAGCAGTATGGGTAAGATTGCCACAACTTCTCACGGAATTTTACGATGGAATTATTCTAACAAAAATTGGGAATTGCATTGGCAAATTACTTAAAGTGGATGCATGCACATCAGCCACACTAAGGGGAAGATCTGCAAGGCTTTGTGTGGAATCACCATTGGAGCAACCAGTGCAAAATTTTATAATGATTGGCCACCATAAGCAACATATCCTATATGAAGGAGATGATATCCTATGCAAAGCCTGTGGAAGGTTGGGACACACATGCCAGAGCTGCTCCTACTCCCTTCAATCAATCAAGCAAAAGGGAGATCAACCAACATTGGAGACACCACAACCTAGGAATGACACTGCCCAGGAGTGGCTGACGGTCTCTTTTCCTAAAAAAGGCAAATCTAAAGCAGCCAACCAGTTCAAAGATAAGGCTAGCCCATCCATAGCCCCAGGTATTAATGTCCGCATGTATAATGCTTCGTCTAGTAAGTATCTTAACACGCAACCTTTAAATTATGTCAACAACCCTAAATCAATTTTTAGTCGACAACAGTGATGCCCAAACAAAAATTGTCAAAAATCTAAATGCAAAACCATCCGCCGGAGGTGAAAGCAGATTTGCTAATCTATTAGGGGAGTACGAGGTTTTGGAAATAATCAAAAAAAAATTAATCAAAACTCCAAAAATTTGCATGACAAAATGACAATACACATTACAAGTGTCCAAAACGTGGCACAATCTACTATCAGTGATAATTGCCAAAATCCCTTGCTTAATGAAATTGATTTAGAAGCAAATCACACACAAACCAATCGGGCATGCCAAGAGAATATCAAATATCCTATTAAAAATAATTATCCTACTAATAAAGTCTCTCAAACAAATAAACAACATGCAAAATTCACCCTTTTAACCCAATCTTCAATTCTACACATGGAAGATGAAAGGAGTGGCGGAGGCCATATCCATGCAAGATTTGGATAAAACCTTCACGCAACCTCCCTCAAATCCTATGCAAATAGATACAATCATTACAAACCCTCCCAATCCCTTAGACGCCAGCTCACATATAATACAAGAACATCACCAAAATGCCAAGACCTCCACTAACACTAAGAAGAAGGTACCGACTTGTTACGATCCGGATTTCCCACCCTCGGAGTCGTGATGGCGCCTACTAATGCGAGCTAGGCAAGCCAATTAATAGCACAAATTATCTTTTTACCCATTTTATATTCTTTAACAATTTCGAAGTAATAGCATTAAAATGGCGGAAGGTAACAAACAACTATCTGAACATAAATACCTAGTACAACTGTTTGAGTCTCGACTACCCAGAACTGGTGTCACAGTATCACAGACGGTCTAAGAATACTACAAATAAAGGTCTGAAAGAAAAAAATACAATACCGTTTCTGGAAATACATGAAAGAAACAGGAAATAGTAAGACTGGAACGGAGACGCCAAGGCCTATGGTACGCCTGTAGGACGTACCTCGGG